>NW_019385445.1:33043-41407 GCF_000671375.1 Centruroides sculpturatus | reverse complement strand
ATTATAGAAGGATTGTAAACATTCCAGAAAATTGATCAAATTGAAAATAGTTCATTTGATTCTCGGCAATTCTCATCATTCTTAGCGGTAGGTTTTATATAACAATTACTATGGTTGTTGAAATACTGAATATAAATGGAGTTTGCTTGCAAAATCCTTGCAGGCAAAGTCGCGGGTAACAGCTAGTCCAAAATATAATCCATTTTAAAAAATTAAGTTTCAAGTTTTCCTATTATATTTTTGTCAGTTTCTAAGATTTTCCAAGATAATTTAATTTCTAGATATTCACCAATTTCCTATGCTTTAATATTTTATATATAAATGTTTTTAAATTCAGTTAATGATTTTATATCGATTACCAATATTCACTCTTCCTCCATTCAGTCCCTTCATAGCAATTGAAAATCCTTCTCCTTCATTTCCTATTCTGTTCTCTACAGGAATTTTACAATCTTCTAAAATCACGGCACGAGTTGGTTGAGAATTCCATCCTACCTGACAAGTAAACTTTGTATAGCTTTTAAACAATCAAAATGTTCCATTTAAAAATATAAAATATTTTATTTAAAAATTATAGTAATATTTCAAAAATTCAAATATCTATAGGTTATCATTCATTTTATCTAAAAATCATTTGCATGGATTTTGAAGAGTTAATTATGTTTAAACTAATAATACCTTTTTCTCTTTTTTGCCAAAACTAAGACCTGGAGTTCCTTTTTCCACAAGTACACAAGATATCCCTTTAGGTCCAGGTCCTCCTGTTCGCACCATTATGACATAAACATCACTGGATCCTCCTCCACTAATAAAAGCTTTACTTCCATTCAAAATATAATAATTTTCTTCTTTTTTTGCAGTTGTAGAAAGTGATGCTGCATCACTACCACTACCTATTAAAGCAGAAATGTCAATTTACTCATAAAATAATAATAAACTATTAATAAAATTGATATACCAGGTTCAGTTAAGCAATATGAAGCAAACTTTTCCATAGAAGTTAAAGAAGGTATCCATTTTTTTTTCTGTTCTTCAGAACCAAACTCATCAATCATCCAAGTACACATGCTGATGATAATTATAAATTTTTTTTTATTTGTAATTTTTCATTTTTAAAGACAAGAATTTCAGCAAGCATACTTATGTATAGTGATGTAAGCAGTAGTACTAACACATCCAGCAGCTAAAGCCTCAAAAATGACAGAAGCATCAACTCTATTCAGTCCAGAACCACCATATTTATCTGAAACGTAGACACCGCCAAATCCCAAATTTGCAGCTTTGCGGAGTGTGTCAACAGGAAATATTTCCTGTAAAAAATGTTTATGCATAGATACATAATCAAACACAAATTCTTCAAAATAAATGCAAGTCATTAAATATATAACAAAATTTAAAAATGTCAACAAATCAGTATGATTCCTTACATATTTGAATAATGTGATTATATTTTATATTAGATTTTCATTAGTTATTTCTAATTAGGATGATGATTGTATATATTGTTAGTGTATAAACTTTTCTTATAATTTTATTGTGATTTTAAAATTTGCAACAAGTGACTACAAAAAGCATATTTTTCCTATCTTTATATTGCGATGAAAAAAAGTAACTATTTTCAGCATTGATATGTTTTAAACTAAAAACCATATTTTACTTGCCCTTTTCAAAACCAAAATTTATTAAAATTTTAATTATAAAGTAAGTACAAATAACTTACATACTGTATAGAGAAGAAAATACAAGTAATTGTTCAAATGAATTTAATTAATTAATCTGATTGATAAATGGCATTAGAACTTAGCTATAATTGTTATTAGTTATCTACTGTATAAATAATAAATTGTAGAAAAAGACATCCTTACAAAATAACTCAAATTCATGGAAAAATTAGTTCATAGCAAAAAAAGGCTTTATTAATGTTAATTTATTCTAAATTTTATATTGGTTTATCAAATTACTCTTTAACTATTTTCATTCACTGAATAACACTGTATTCACAGTTTTATTGCATTATGTTATGCAGTGAAACCTCATTAATGGACACCCCCAAATAGTGGATACTACTACTTAACAGGCATTTTTACAATCCCCAGACTCTTCAAATAGAACATTTATAATATTTACCTCTAAATAATAGATGCTGTCATCCATAACCTACCTTATGAACACACAAAGTCCAGTCTTCAATATTCTGAAAAGAATTAATTACATACGAAATATTTTAAAATCAAAACAAAGAATTGGTTCAAATACTCTTTCAGAGGATGAATTTTGACCATAGGCATTGAATAAAGACTGGTTTAAAATAGGAATAAGGGAGGAGGGCAGGTTGTAAAAAGCCAAACAATATTCTTTACATGTTAGAAAAGACAAATCTGGTTAAGTGACAACTTAACCAGATTTGTCTTTTCTAACATTTATTGTCATATATATTAATGTTATTAAACTTCTGTCTTATTATTGGAATTAAGCTTATGTTATCAAAAAACTATAAATTTTTCTGAAGTTATTCATTCATTTGATAAGAACTATAGTACAGTATTCAGTATTATTTATTAAAGTACAAAGTACATACTTGGTGTTGCATTAAGCATGACCAAGGTAAAATACAAAGAGATACTATAAATATGTGACAAAGTAGTGAATATACAATAGAGTAATATATAATATAATTATAATACAAAACAAACATAAGCACTATAAAATACAGAAAAAACAAAATAATACAAATATAATACAAGTTACAAAGACAAAACATAAAATACATATGTATGAAATACAGAAACTGGAGTTAAAATATATACAGTAGACAACAGTATAGTTGGGAGTTACAAGTTATGAGATTAAGCCGTTACAAGTGACATTTGGCAGAATTTCTTCACCAGTCCAGAGAAGGCAAAGTAGATTTGGTTGTTCACAAATAGGTCAGAGTGACAGCATGGCCAAGGGATGTCAAAGTTCTGTAATAGAAGTCTAATCTCCAGATGCTCTGCTTCAAGAATGAGACAGTCAAAAACGTAACAAGTCCTGCTGTCCTCAATTTAACAAAAGGGGGCAGAGATGTGAAGGATGATGGGTAAAGTGGGAGAGATAGGTGCTGAACTTTCCATGTCCAGTAAGAAACTGAGTTGTGTGATAGCTTGGCACAAACCAGTCAAGCTTCATAAAGTCACTAATGTTTGGTATATAGGTATAGGTAATGCAGGTGTTGTTATTGTTCCACATGTCTTGCCAGGATGAAAGGGTGTTCTCCAGAGAAGCTGGCATAAGGTGTGCTTGCTTATCTTGTCATAGATAACAGGGATAGTATTGTCCTTGGTGGCTGCTTTGGCAAGCTGGTCAGCATGCTCATTACCAGGAGTGCCCTGATGGGCACGTATTAGTAGTGCTGTTGATGATGTTCCTGATCTCAGTGGCAATAGGGTGTAGATTATTGCCCTTGATTAAGGAGTAAGCAGATAAACAGTCAATGATGATTTGGACATAACTGGAGGAATAGTTGTTTGTGGATAAGAGGAGGGCCATTTTAATGGCAAGGCGCTCAGCCTGGAAAACAGTGCATAAGTGGCTGAAATGATATTGTTGGAAGTGTTCTTTCGACCTGATTGGTGTAGAAAATAAAATGCAGACGACGGAGTCGTGAATTTTGGACCTGTCAGTAAAGATTTCCACATTATGGGTTTGTGAACTGGAGTTATCGAGATTGTTCAGATCATTTTCACAGGGAATAGTATTGGACAATGGATATGGAGACTCATAATTGTAGGAGTTGATCAGTCCAGCACTGGAATTAATTTCTTTTCCCTGTTTGATGTTTGTATCTTCCCGTTAAGCTGGATAATCAGTACTTTGAATGTATGTCTCTTTAATCCTAAATTAAGTTTGGTAGACTATCATTACAGCTTTCATAAGTGATATCTGAATAATCAGGTCAATGGGAAACTTCCTGTGATTTGAAGCGGTGCAATAGCATTTAGTAATGAGCATAAGTGCCCATTGTTGAAATGAGATAGGTCTTCATTTGATGTGGACTTTGTTAGATGCCCAGCCCCAGCTGCCACAGGCATAAGTGACGATAGGAATATAAATCTGGTCATAGATTGTGCTCATGGCACCAGATGAGAGACCACAGGTTTTTCTAGCTATCTGTGCAAATGCCTACATGATTAATCCCATAGGATTGGTGACAGTTTCAACATGGGTGTCCCAGGAGAGATGATGGTCCAATATCAGGTGTTTTGCTATTTTGATGTTTTTACCACCCATCTTGATCTGGAGGACCCTTAAATAAAGATTGGGTTGGCCAGATTTATTTAGTACAATGCCTTTAGTTTTGAGAGGATTAAAGTTCAGTTTGTGTTTAATTCCCCAGTTATGGATTTCCCTTAGCATGTAGTTGCCTCTGTGTTTGAAGTCAGCTTTAGAGCAACCCCTCCATCAAGACCAAGACATCATCAGCATATGCTATTAGTTTATCCTGACCAAAGTTCTGTTAGAGGAAAATGTTGAACGTGATGTTCCAAAGGAGATGTCCATAGGCAGAGCCTTGCAGACATCCTCTGAAGATCCTTTTTTTTTTTGAAATGATGTTGGCCCTTTTGTAGAATGATGTACCTGTTGTTCAGATAGTCTTTCATGATGTGGTACAGATTGGGGGGCAGTGGAAGTTTCTCAATTGATATAGAATGAGGGGCCACCAGGTGCTGTCAAAGCCTTGTAAATGTCCAAGCTGACTGATAGCACATATTTGTTGTCATTCAGGAGGTCTTTATTCGTTTCGATGGCCATATAAATAGCATCCTCAGAGATCCTTGGGATTGCCTGGTTTAGGAACTGTAGTACAGTAGTAATGAAAAAGAAAGTTTTACAACAGTGTTTATTTGAGAAAGTTCAAAGGTTGTGTTACAAAGGCAATTTGCTGATCACTTTAAAGTAGTTTAAGTGTAGGAAGATATTCAGTTTACTTACATTTATGATGTAATTTATAATCTTAACAGCTTTTTGATGTCTAAAGTGTAATTTTTAATAAATCAGTTATTGAAAAAAGCAAAATGTGTTTGAAAAATTAACCTACTTGACTACAAAATAGACAAATCACTATATCAATTTTATTAGTCGCTTAGATCATAAATGACTTTATAAATGCAAGAATGCCAAATACCTTTCTTACCCTTGAAGTGGCTAGCAAATTGCCTTCATAACTCAACATTTAAACTCTCGTTGCCTAAACTGACTTTTGTCCACCTTTCTGTTCATAATAAGTTACATTTTTCTTTTTTGTTACTTCCGCTCAGGTTGTTTTTGATGAATTAATAATTAATCAGCGTTAACATTTTGTCGTAACTTTTATGCTCCATTTAATTAAAGTATCCTATACAATCTCTTTGATATTTAGAATTTAATTAATGTGAGGGACGAACAGACCCACAAGAAAGTGTTATTTTAAATTTTAATTTGGAAAATATAATCGGTTAAATTCGAACGTTTTATCGAGTTAGGCTAAAAGCCATAAAATTTATTTCCCACGGAGTTTGTTCCTTGTTGAGTCGAATCAAGTTAGTCAGGGATGTGTCACCAGGAACTTTTGATGGAGAATCCATATTGGACGTGCGACCGTTAAAGGCCATCACCTGACCTCATGGAAAAAACCCAAGAGGAAAAAAAAAGAGAAAAGAAAACGATCCCGAGGTCAGTCGTCATCCGAAGTCCCTCTACAGAAGTCGTCATTCAAAGCCCGCCCAACCAAGTCGTCCTCCAAACCATTAAAACCGTGCCCCAGGATTAAAACCGTAACACCGAATTAAAACCGCGACCAGGATTAAACCCGAGAAAAACATTCGTGCTGGATTAAGCCTCTACACTCCTCCGTGCCTCCACCCCAGTGAACGGACAAGATTCTGATTCAAGATTCAACGACAAGATTCAAAGAACTGTCCATCCAAGAACTGTCCATTCAAGATTCAAAGAACTGTCCATCGACAAGGTATTTATCAACCCGCGATTCGGTTGTAAACTCTCTCTCTCCGCGGCCTAGTATAGTTAAGGACAATAATATGCCGATAGTATTTAGTATCTCTGTATAGTATTTAGTTCGACTTAATTAAAATCGTTATTTACTTGTTACTATGGAGTCCGAGTAAGTTACTTCCGCGTCTCTCTCCTCACCTCTACTAAGAATCCAAGCGCTCACACGCTACCGCTCGCGAATCTTTAGATGTAACGTCGCGATTTCCGAGTCCCTCAGAGACTCGGTGGTGTCAGATTCAGTCCTCCTGACAGGGCGCCAAAGAGGTGCCGACCCTACGGTCACATTAAAATGTGATTTTTACAGCTGAAAAGATAAATAATATACTGTATATATATTTCAATTATAAATGCTACATATACTTTTTGATATTTTCACATTCCTAATACAAATTTGATGTTTTCATAATCTATTGTATTCTTCACTTTATAATAACCAAGTTAAAATACAATATGGCCGTCGACATGTACCTCTGAATAGCAGACACCTCTAAACAGCAGAAAAACTTCACAGTCCTGTTGATGTCTGCTATTCAGAGATTATACTGTAATATAATTTGTTACATATATACTATATGACATATTATATGTAATACTATTAACATTGCCCTACCAGTCAAAACATATTCATTAATCAAAGTAACCATTATTATCAGAGAATATCCTTAATTACTGGTGAATTTGATAAATTCATAAATATTAATTATATTCTCCAATATCTTTAATGACAATTATAATTTATCAGATTCTCCATAACAGATATAAAACATACAACATATTTTTCATTAAAATAAAAAATTGAAGGTTTTCCTCCGATGTATCTCTATCTCATATTTTTCTTTAGAATTCTTAACAATATAAACAATTTTATTCTATTTTAGTCTCCAGATTTAGTCACTTTATACAGAAGCTTAATATTATTTCTACTTCTATTTCTCTTAATCCAGTTAGTTGATCTCACTGATCAGATGTATATAAAAATGATTAAAAAATATTGTCATTGTGGTATGTCATTATGTTTTAAGTTGATATTATGTATCATATGTATGCTTGTTTTGTTCATATAGGATATTTTCTTAGAGAAAAAAACTTAGATTCATCCAAGTTTTACTAAATTAATTCTGTAAAATATTTTAAATTTCACAAAATAATATTTAATAGAAAATTTTGCAATTGCTGTTTTTTTCTTCACAGAAATATATTCTAGTTCATAACAATTGACTTTTAAATTGTTAAAAAATAATATTTTGATTAAAAAAAAGTTAGTATTTTTATCTTTATTAATGTTAATATATTTGAATAATGTAAAGTTTAACATTGTAAATGCTACTGCTCTATTTTAATATTTTATTGATTTGTTTTCTATTATTCAAATCTATATAAAAGCATAAACATCTCAATAAATGAGCTTTTTTTTAGGAAGGTTTTAGTTTTATTTTAGTTGAATTCAATATTTTCATTACTAGGACATTGTGTAACTTTGTTGTGTCATGACAGAACTGAGGCAGAGCCAGAAAGAAAGAGGCAATCCCTACATTTGTCTTACAAATCCACTACAATTTTGGGGTCTACGATATAAGTAGGGAGGGGCGATGTTGGTTCTAGCATGTTGGATGTCAGACCAATGTTCCTTCAAATACTTACACCACAGATCTCAAAATTGTAGCGGGACTTCTCTCGGGCCAGACTCATCCTTACTACACCCCACATGGAGCCCCTCAAATGGTTAGAAGCAGTGGAGATATTTAAAACTAATTTCACTTCATCATGCATTAATTTCAAGATGATTTTGTTGATGGTCTGGCAGGATCTCCTTGACAATGCAGTTTAACCAATAGTTGAATCTCATTTAAGTTAACCTGTTCTTGACAGCCGGCGTATAAATACGCCATTGCATACACCACAATTTTTAATGTTAATGTTTATTTAAACATAAAAAATACTTAAAACTGAAAAAAACGAAAGAAATGCCTTAATTTTGAAGAAAAAGCTTCAAACTTTATTTTCCATTGTCTCGCCTTTCTGTGAGATTTGACACTGATGAGTGATTGTTTACACAGCTGGATGACCTTGAACAGAGCTGGAGTTGGATTTCCCAGAACATTCTCATAGAAGTCTCGGGAGGCAATGGGTTTATAGTAGGGTGAATACTAGCTGGCCATATATTTTTAAATATTTTTTAAAAATTAAAATTTTTATTGAGATTCCGACCCCACGACTTAATTAAACTTATATATAATAAAATCTATTAATTAAAAAACTATCGGAGGTCGTTTTTGACATCAGAAACTAGCTTTAAATAACTTTACTGAAGGAAAATCCATGCACTACTTTAGA
>NW_019385445.1:7551-28223 GCF_000671375.1 Centruroides sculpturatus | reverse complement strand
ACGTAGTCACACACCGTCTCATTGTGGTTCTGCTGTATACTTAAGAGTTGGTCGAGTGCATTCCTTTCTTTGGGTTCTTGTTTATCGTAACATTGAATCAATTTTTGCTTAATTCCCTCAAACGTACAAGGTTCTTGATCAGCCAAGCTGAAGAACGTCGACAAGGGCCCCCCTTTTAACCGAGCTTGTAAGACGGCTATTTTCACTTCACTGTTCCACCCAGCCAAACGAGATATTTTATCTATGGTCTTGAAAAATTGGCGGACATTAACCGAATCACTGGCACTATTAGAAAAATTGGGTACCATCCCTAGGAACCCTGTGACTACCGGAGGGATACCCTCACCCACACCTCCTGGGGACGTAGCAACATTGCTCTGGTCACAACCATCCATAACTAGTGATAACAAAAAAATTAATACAACTGATTACAAAAGGTAGGGTCTTAACTCTACAAGCGCGAAAATACGTTACTTTCTATACAATCAAACCAGTATACCGTTAACAACAAAATCCTGTCGCGGACGCCATTTGTAGCCGAACGATAAATAATTGACTCCCAAAGGATAATTCGGCTTTGATATAGTTTATTAAAAAATTCTAGAATCCAAATAGGCAAATATCGATACTTAAAACTAGGTTGTACAGTACAATACTAGGTCTGAACTCTCGTCCCGACAAAGCACGTGGATCCCACGTTCAACCGACAATAGAATCTTAGTCTAGTTTAAATCTAACTTAAATAATTACTTTAAACCTAGGGCCCAAAATTTTAGCGAAAGATGGAAAAAGAAAAATTATAAAGAATGGAGAATAAAGGGGCGACTGGTCAAAAGAAAAAAAACCTCAGATCTTCCACGTGGCGAATTCCTTTTTCCTAGCTCGTCCTAACGTGTCCTCGCTCCACACGGTCTCGTCCCGAACTGACTCTCTTCCTGTTCGGACCTCCCTTTTGTCCACCTTGTCCGTCCCCCCTTCGACCAATCAAGCGTCAGCCCCTATTGTCTAACACAGGTCGGACCACATGGTTTAACCAACCACATCGTAGCCAAGTAAACAAAGGCCGGAAGTGGGGTTTTTCCATAAGACGTGGTCACAAGTAATGAAGAGAAAGGAAAGACAGAAGAAATATGGCTTAACAAAGCCACACATGACAGAACTGAGGCAGAGCCAGAAAGAAAGAGGCAATCCCTACATTTGTCTTACAAATCCACTACAATTTTGGGGTCTACGATATAAGTAGGGAGGGGCGATGTTGGTTCTAGCATGTTGGATGTCAGACCAATGTTCCTTCAAATACTTACACCACAGATCTCAAAATTGTAGCGGGACTTCTCTCGGGCCAGACTCATCCTTACTACACCCCACATGGAGCCCCTCAAATGGTTAGAAGCAGTGGAGATATTTAAAACTAATTTCACTTCATCATGCATTAATTTCAAGATGATTTTGTTGATGGTCTGGCAGGATCTCCTTGACAATGCAGTTTAACCAATAGTTGAATCTCATTTAAGTTAACCTGTTCTTGACAGCCGGNTTTATACATTTACAACTACAAAACGCATTTTTCAGTGTTTTCCTTACTATAGTTGTTTTTTTTTTTAATGTACTACTTAACTTTAATTTGAGTGTGTTTTTCATGTTGGAACAAATTATTTGGTTTTACATGTAATCGTATGGGGAAAAATGATTCACTTTACGACATTTTTATGATACAATCTCAGTTTTGGAACAGATTAATTTCATATCCTGAGGTACTGCAGTATTAGATATCATTAAAACGAAATAGTAATTTTTGTTTTTCAATAATTGACAGACTTTAATATTACATATCCATAATGTGTAATATTTTAATTATTTAATTTATTCAAATACATACTTCCTCATCCCATTTTGACATATTTGGTAGCATTTCCTTTTGTGCAAAATCACTGGCAATCTTCTGAATTTGAACTTGTTCTTCAGTTAACCCAAGAGAGGCTAAATAAAAAAAAATTCGAATATCAGTTAAGTTAAATATACCTTTTATATGATTTTTTAAAGTATTTTACAGAATATAAATGATATTAATTTTACTGAACATTTTTAGAAATGGTAAATGGTTTAGAAGCCAGTTTGTTTTGAACTAGGCCTACCATGTGCAATAGAAGTAGATGACATTCTATTGTAGGATAATAGTATATTTTAACCATCACACTAACAAGAAAACACTATAAAATTCTACCCAACTTTTAAATACTTCATGTTTAAAGTAAAAGTTTATATGAAATAAGTTATAAGTAACAATCAGAAATCCTTGATGATAAAGTTTTGAGAAAAAAAGGAACCAATTTTAAGTTATTGGATTTATATGGTCTAGCATAAATTTGTTCATAAGAGTAAATGACTTTGTTAGTGTGATTATGATGCACTTGTTCAATACTAACTGCACCTATTTTAGGGGAGATAGTGTGACAGGATGAGATAGATGTGATAATAATTTTGCTACATGTGCAAGGACCTGCTTTATGAGCTTTATCAGTTATAATACATCATTTTTCCTCGAAAAGAGCATTTGTGTAAACAAAAGTGAAACCTCTGTAGCTTGGGTGATAATTGGGAAAGTAGGGAAGGCTGGAAGGATGATCTATGGATTTAATAGTCAGTCACACACACATTTACTTTGATGGAGACTGTTTTCTGGAAAGTTTCAATATTTTTCCACTACCATCAAAAGGAAATTTAAAGGAAAGTCTATTTAAAGCTTTAAATAGCCAGCTCACAAAATAATATGCAATGTGCATAGATTTATAAACGAAGAAAATGAGAAAACTGAGTGAAGGAATTAAACAATGTTGCGGAGTATCAGTGGTAACGAGAGTGTTGAAAAGGAATGTTCATTTAATTTTAAAAGACGTTAAAATCCAGGAGAAGTTAGAAACTCCCAGAAAAAAAGACCATATATATCTCTAGTAACAGGTTTGGATAAGTTCAAGCACTACACCATCCTGTCATCCTATCTCCCATAAAACATGCACAATTACCATTGATCAAGTGCAATCTCTCATCACACTGACTATATGTCTTGGTCTGTGAGTCCAAATCTCATGGCTGTTCCAAAGTTCAAATCTCAATTTCTCTTCATATATACATTAGCTATGTTAATTGTACTAATCAGTCACTTTAAACTATACTTTAAAAAAATATAATCATTATGAGACAGAATAAATCTAGATGTCATATTTCTTTTTTGCATTTGATATAGGATATGAGACATACTTTTTATTTTTATTTTTTTCATTTAATTAAATTGCATATAATGAGACTTTTGTTTTTTAAAATTTCCTAAATATTAATTCTAAGTTTGAAAAGACAAATGAGAAATGAATTTCACAGAAGGAAAATCATTTGTCAAAGTATTTAGTTAAAAATTTTACATAGCACTGATTTAAGAATCTGTATATTTAATATAATATATTTCTGTTTATAATACAATCAATCAAACTCCATTAATACAAAGTCGAAGAAACTTAAAAATTGATACTCTGTATTAACCTAACACTCCAATGTACTAGATAAACACTAAAATACTAAATTACAAAACCAAACTCTAGCAGTTTTTAAATAAAATTTAAGTTTAATAAGATAAATCAAAGTCTTGGTAATCTTAAATTACCATCGTCTGGTTACATTCAAAAATGAAATGTATCACCAAAATGGGAACTTTTTAAATTTTATAGTTGTCTTCTCTTGATTGGACAGAATTTATGACTACATCGTCTTAGTCACCTGATTACTGGTGAATTTCTTGTAAAGTCTTCCATGCTTGTGTCAGCATATTATTGTCTTTAAAATTGATTGTAATGCCTTTATTGCACTCCCTATAAATTTCTTAGCTTTTCTAGGTTCCAAATGTCTGCTTAATTTTTTGAACAATGTAGTAGAGAGACCAAAGAGAGTGTCATGTCAATTTTCTGCTGCAATTTTGCTATCAACAAATTTGCTGCATGGTTAATTTGCCTTGAGGCAAGTTTGCTGTGAACAATTTTGCTACATTGTAAATTTGCCATGGGCAGTTTTGCTACCTGTCATTTTATGGTAAATAATTACAGGTATCCCTTGCTTAACACAGGATTTGTTTAACACAAATTAATTGCAGCAATCCCTTTTTATAGGTGGCAGAAATTTTAATTAACACAGCTTTAACAGCTGTCTTTACTTAATGTAGATATGTTTTCCTCAGCAAATAAGGTGTTGGTGAATTTGCTATTTTCATTTACTAAAATAAAAATATTTGTTATTAACTAAAAATTTGTTCTAGCAGGTGGTGGTGTTAATGTTGGTCAAGGTACTGTAGTTGATTAACACAGTTTTGATATATGCAACAGCATTGAGAGAGTAATTAACCACGTTAATCAAGGAATATCTGTACCCAGATATAAATTGCATACATAATTATTTACAAAATCACAAAAAACAATAAAGCTGGACAGAAAGTTGTCCATTATTCAAAAAATCAAACAGCCATTTGGAAACTAGAAAAGCTAGAAATTTATAGGGAATACAATAAAGACATTGCAATCAATTTTAATGATAATAAATATGCTGGCACAAGCATGGAAGGCTTTACAAGAAATCCACCAATATTCAGGTGATGAGGACAACACAGCCATAAATTCTGTCCAATCAAGAGAAGACAACTGTAAAATTTAAAAATTTTCCATTTCAGCAGTATGTTCCATTTTTGAATATAACTTGATGATGGTAGTTTAAGATTACCAAAAACTTTAGTCCATCTTATTAAAGTTAAATTTTATTTTAAAAACTGCTAGTTTGATTATGTAATTTAGTATTTTTGGGTTGATTGAATTCCTTAACATTGAAATACCTATTCTGTCTCAACAGCAGGACTGCAAATCTAATTTGCCTTAACACAGATTTCACATAAACTGATAACATAATAACAGGGTTTCACTGTATAATATAATCTATTTTAACCATTGGTTTATCATAGTTACAAAATCCTACATAATAATACATTAATAAAATGATTTACAGAAAAACCTGACTTAACATGACTTCAATATGTGATAACCAATAACCATGATTAAATGTAATAAAACTATTTCCTGCTTTAAGCAAATAATTAATCAGTTAACATGAATTTTTTATGGTACAGTAGATGAAATTTTTTCCTTCCAATCTGAAAGGAAAACTTACATCACAGAAGCTGCAAGATAGTGCAACCGTGTCACTATTGCACCTTCTGACATACACATTACAGGAATGCAAGCACAATAATATTACAAGTAAGGGATCAACTGCAAGAAAGTTGAACTGGCTTTTGATCACATCATATGTACCAAATTTTCTTTGACATGGATCAAACATAGAAAGAAGTGCAGAAGTACAGAGAAATCTTAATAAGGTGATCCATACCTATCACAAATTGTATGAAGAAATGAAAATGCTTAACACTGTTCAAACATTATTTAAATATTTTGCAAAAAAGTAGCTTAATAAAGTGTATTTGCACAATTATTTTTTTATTTAATGTTAACAATTTTATCCACTAATATAACTTATACAGTATATAAACTTTAAATATACTGATGGGATAATTGTAATTATTCTTGTTATTTGTTACATTCTATTAGCTTGATTTTGCTTAATGCATATTAATTGCTGGAGTAAATTTTAACACTGTGAATTCTTATTTTGTTTTAAACATTTCAAAAGTAAAGTTTTATACCATCTCAGTTGGGCAGATACTTTTGTAATTACAAAACTATCTATACACATAAGTATATAAATATAAAAGATTCAAAGGTTAACACTTCAAATGTAAATTATAATTTTCATTTACCTTTCTTTTATGTAATATGCTAGGGTTATTTTTTTCAACCTCCATTAACGCATGAAAAAAAGTTGGAAGCATGTGAGACAGGGACAGGGTGCACACCTAGTAGTAGTATATTCCCTCATCAGTTAGTGTTGTGCCAAGCTATTTTAGACATTTGCTACTCTGCAGTAAACACGATGACACCAATCTAGTCTCCCACCAACTGTAAAGTATGAGCAGTAATTCGATTTCTACAGGCCGAAGGGCTGAATGGAGGTGAAATTCATCAAAGGTAATGTAATGTGTATGGTGAGAAACTCATGAGCTATGAATGTGTGCATGAATGGTGCAGGAAATTCAAGCAAGGACATGACAACATTCATGATGAGGGCAATCAAGGGAGGAAGTGTGTGATGACCAACAGTTTGGTAGACAAAGTGGATCAATTGGTGCAAGAAAGGCATTGGTTCACAATTTCTGAGCTCAGTGAGGAGTTTCCTCAAATTTTAAGGTCCACACTGTACACTGCTGACTGACAGTGTTACAGGTTGGCTGAATGGCCTGGGGTAACTTTCTTCGACACGAGTATACAAAAACTGGTGTCACAGTATGATGTCTGCCTGAATCGACAAGGCAATTATGTGGAAAAATAGGTGAAGACTGTAACTACCTTCTACAAATAAAATGGTTGATCAATCTTCACCTATGTGCACCATCTTGGCGGTTGTTTCCTTTCTTCTGTTTGTTGGAATCAGGAAACAATGAGGACGCTCGTTCTAACCTAACCTAACCTATTCTAATAAATTACCAAATTATTAGAATAGGTTAAGTTAGATTAGAACATGTGTCCCAACTGTTCCCTGATTCCAACAAACAGAAGAAAGGAAACAGCCACCATGACAGTGCACATAGGTAAAGATTAACCAAGTGGTTTTGTTCTTCACTCTTGTTTTTTTTTATTCTGGGTCGGTGGAGGTTGAAAAAAAATAACCCTCGTAATTAATATGGTCAAGGTCATTAAAATTAAATATACAAATATCAAATGAGAATTTCTATCCAAGAATTTAACTGATTATGCTTGACTGAGTTAATTCCAATGTATATTATAAATTATGTGGAGAGAAATCATTTCTTTCATCACGTGCTTTAAATATGGTCAACAAAAAAAAAACAATATCAAATGCTTGACATCATAACATACGATCAAAATTAAAGTCTAATTGAATACAAAGTTGAAAATAACATACGATCAATGCATGATGCTATAGAACGTACTCCTAATTTCAAATTCGGCCCGAATCTCGCATTATTAATAATTTTTAGAGTTTTATACAAGCAAATTGCGAATCTCATGCTCCTCACTCAGATGACGTCACACCGTAGCAGAAACTATCAAAGAAAGTGTTGCCAAATTATTACTATTTTTTATTTTAATCTTTCACTTTTAGCAAGCCCATTATGGGTTCGGCCAGGCCCACAATGAGGCGGCCGGCTGGTGAGGGATGGGGCCCGATATATCCGGACGGACCATGCCCTGAAAACTTCCTGGGGATTTTTCGACACGTCCGGATACCGAGTTCCCCAGAGCTGTAGGCTGCCATCTTGACCCAAGGACTTTAAACTACAAGAATAGCCAGATCCAGTATATTTGTTAGCATGACCTTGGATCTATGGGACGTCACAGCAAGCTCTCTACTTCAACATGACAGACCTTTTAAATAACAAAATACGATAAAATATTAAATTATTTCTTAATTAATTTTTAAATTACTACTAAATGTAAACTACTGTAGAATTTTCGGATTTAATAAGTGTACTGTACGTCAATAAATTTACAAGTCTTTTGTGTAATATTTATTTAACAAATTAATGAGCTATATTTTTTATTATGTGATTATCTTACTTAACTTTTTAATTTTTTTTCGACAATCACCATTTTCAGAAGGCATTCTTTTCAATATTTTATAGTTTTCTTGTTTAAGATTTCTATAATTAATTCTTATTATAGTTCTTAATTTACAAAAATCTTTTATTAAAGTAAAAGGTAAAACTGTTTCCACTGACTAATTCTGTACAACTCCGGGGCCTTTTTTATACGATTCATCGTGATATATTTCGAAATATTTATTCCATTCTATAATTTTTGCTAGCCATTCATCAGTAGGTTTAATAAGCCCTCCATAAGATAAATGTTGCACCCATGACGGAATGCTATAGTTGTAATGATTTTTAATTTTGTTAGTGGAATTAATTAAGTTTGGGTATTTTTCTTTATATTTATAGGCAAAATATCCTGCTATATACTCGAGAGCATCGTAGGAAGTTTCTTCAGAGATTGTGTTAAAGTCTAGATTGCATGTAGAGTTTCCTGAAGATTTATTTGAAGAAAAAGTAGTTTTACATTCAGTATATTGGTCTGTATTTTCACTTGATACTTCTACATGTGCTTTCTCTAAAACTTTGGGTATAATATATTCCTCTTGTCTTCGATCTGTAGTATTTACTTTTGACTCTAAAATACCAGGATTCTTACCTAAAATAATCAATCTAATCCTATATATAGCATTTAATGGGCTTGGATGTTCATTAGGACCCCGGCTTCTAATTTGAAAAAAAAAATTTTCCAGACAATCTTGATTTAAGTGCAGATGTATTTTATATCAAAAGTCGATTTCATATCTTGAAAAAGATCAATTAGCGATTTCATTGAGATTATCATTCCTTTCTGGAAAATTTGGAGGGCATTTTTTCCACTTGCTCTCATTGTTGAGATTATTTTTATCATTTTATTTAAATGTTCTTCTTGTAATTCCAAGTCTACACCATATCCATTTTTGCTTGGAACAGAACCTTTTGGTGCATAGCTATTAAAAATGTCGAACCACATATTTATATCTCTAATATACGTTTCATTGATAATAATAATTGATTCATAATAAACGTTTCATTGATATTCACATTCAATTCTTTCCATAAACTTATGTTACTGCAACTACAGTCACTGACGCAAGCTACTACATTATACGATAGTAAATAAAGTTCTGCTATTAATTTTAAAAGTATTTCTCTTGTCATTTTTTGATCAAACCCGATGTAAACAGGTTGCTTCCAATTTGAAAAAAGAAGGTTATTATTGCAACCATACACAGCACACCTAGTACTCAGCATTTTGTTCTTCACCTAACATAAAAATATAGCTTTAAATATTTAATGACT
Source organism: Centruroides sculpturatus (assembly GCF_000671375.1). Classification (NCBI taxonomy): domain Eukaryota; kingdom Metazoa; phylum Arthropoda; class Arachnida; order Scorpiones; family Buthidae; genus Centruroides; species Centruroides sculpturatus. Next base: position 19,186 of record NW_019385445.1, on the reverse strand, counting down.
TATATTTAAATCATCTTACCTTATAAAAAACTTAGTCAAATAAAACAATTACAGAAATATTAAAATAAATCACTTCGTTAATCACAAAATTGGACGAATATTAAAAGCGAAAACTAAACACGTGCACACCCTGCTCTATGTAAACAGAGAGGTCAGGTCTCGTGCTGACGTCACTAACTTGCCATTCCTGGCTAACATTGTAGAATAGGGATCTAGCTATCCTTGTAGTATATAGTCCTTGGACCCGGACGGCAGGTGAGGTTTGTTCGAATAGAAGTTCCTGACGCATGCATATGTCATTTTTCAATGCTAAAAATAATGTGCAGTGCATACTGGTTCTAAATCAGTCACAGTTAGCGACTAGGGAGACTTGGATAGAAGTAACGCAAGTGACCTAGCTGTATTGGATATTGGAGGTGTATATATATATATATACACGAATAAATCGTACAAGCAAAACAGAAAAAAAAAGGTCAACAAGTTGCTCACGATATCCCCGAACGGACCGTCGATGGATATCGATTCCCGGACCGTCCGGATGGATGGTAACACTATTCCGTGCTCATTTCAATCGGTCCGAGTCGTAGGTGGACGAAAATATGAAATAAAATGGTTCAAATTCTTACAAGATATTATTATTATTTATTGTGAAATTTTGCCGCCCCCACTACGCTACGCTACTGGATTAACTGACCAAATTAAAAATTTAGGGGAGAGATACGTTAAAAAGCCAGAAATTCAAGGAGAAAGAACTGTAGTTTCTTCCCGGCTCAATCTGTTTATCCTCTGTATCGGTTTCCCTGTTGTCTCGGACTTCGTTTTCGTTTCGTTGTATTTTGAAGGTTTTTCGGTTTTTTTAAATATTATATTTTAATGTTTCGGTTTTTTTCCCGGACATTATCAAACAAGTGAGATCCTCAATATTAGCGAGAACCGCTGAGAAAATAGAGATTTATAAGAGCAAACTAGAGGAGACTTGTATTGATGTGAGGGACGCGGAAGGCCTTCTATCGGCCGGGAAGTATAGTCGACCCTCCTATAACACGGTAGATACGTTCCGGTTTTTATGAATCCATTTTCTACGAGTCCTTAAGTACATGAGCTAATCACAGCCCGGCACGTATGCAGTTTACGGACTACGGCTGTTTGAAAGTTTTTCTTCCATAAAATTAACCGATTCTAGACTAATTCGACTCAACATTTCCAATAAGTTCAACAATAAATCACAATAAATCCTCAACAATAAATTTTATTTGCGTTCTTCTTTGCACTTGTCAAGAAATTATTAATTCAGATTAGTCACGAAAGAGATGTAAATCTCAACGTATGTTACCCGTAATAATATTATTTTACAAAGCAAATATAGTTTATAATATCATTAATTAAATAACTTAGAAATTTTTATAATTTAAAAATTTATTTATTTCGTGTCAAAATGTGGAGTATTTTGGGCTACTTTTATATCCAAATGTATCTTTGACGTCATCTGTCAATAATAGTAGAAAGCAGCGGATCAACAGCCGAGCGAGCGATTGTAGGTGTGTCTTTTCTGTTTATTTTCTTTCCAGAAAAACGAATTATAATATATCGTGTATTTGACGTTTAAAAGATTACAAATAAACTATTTCATTCATTATATTTTATAAAATTTTAAAATATATGTTTAATATAAAGAGCAGAAAAAGAAATATATTTGATAATTTATAAGTTTAATTTATATAATGTCAGAAAATCGTTTGAATTTTGTTAATTGATACTTCAAATAATTACGTATCGTTGAAAGAATCAATAAAGACAGGAAGTACTACGAAAGTAGGAAGTAGTAATTTATGAATGGACTTTCGTGCGGGTTATCGAAATAAATTCTAAACCATGAGCATAAATATAAGTTTCACTCGATAAAGATATCGATGGACAAAAATTTAATGAATATTTCTTAATCATTTAGAGTTACTAATACAAAAAAGGTAAATTTTGTAAAATTAAAAATATTTTATAATTTTTTTTTCCTATTTTTGTTGTATTAATACCTAATATGTTATAAAGTTATTTGTAATATTTATAATTGATATGTAAAATAACTTGTCCAAATATAGTACAGTACATCCAATATATACGACATATTCAGTGTATGTGGCAATCTTGGTAAGTTGATGCATACAGTTGCACTTGATTGTATTGTTGGAAATGCCAAATATGTAATAAATACTGGAAATGTGTACTTTAAACTGTGCATATACAGTACAGCTAGTGATAAAGTACTGTAATTTGTAATAAAATAAAGTTCACACTTATATTTACTTTTGATGTACTGTACAGTACTTAACTGTATACAGATGTCAGTATGTCTCTCACAAAATAACTAAATAACTGATTGTTTTTTATCTTATAGTATCCAAATATACAAAAAAAAAAAAAACTTTAAATAAGCCTTCACCAGTAAAATTATTTATTTTCCAATATTGTTTCATACATATAGGATATGTATGAAACAATATTGGAATGTTTAAATTTTAAATTTATGTGCTGTACATGTAATGGAATGAAAATTTTATTAGAAATAATAATAGAAGTAAGAATAAACATAAATATTAATTGAATATATTGATGTGTTGGTCGGTATTTGCAGCATAATTCATGTAATGTATTTCCATGCCAATGTTAACGTTAGGCATTTTTATGATTTATTCAGAAGTGGTCTTAGCATGTCTATAAATTACTAACTTTTTAAACAATTTCTGGTTGTAATTTATTTTCTATCTCTCTCTTAGTTTTTCTTATCATACTGAATATTTTTTCCTTTTGCTACATAGCAGTGCAGGGGAGGCCCTAAAATTCTGTGTGACAAAACCATCATGAGCCTTACTATTTTACAAGTGTACAAATCTTTGTAGAATCCCACAAATTTCAAAGAACCACCTGGTTTCTTTTCCTGAGAAAATTCATATTATATGGCTTGTATATTCTTTAAATGATGAGTCAATTGTTTCTTCATTTTGGGCATAGAAATTATAGCACTGCTCAATAATTTGGTTTAACTGTAAAAGTAATTCTTTCCATTGATGAGTTGGCTATGATTGATTTATCCACCAATGTGATGGCCACTAACATTATCAAACTTGAAGATGCAATTTATCATATCTGCCATTTAAAATGATAATATTTGAGTTAAAATTCTCATATATATAATATCAATATTGGTTCATTCCCAATTGATCGAATCTGAGACCATCTTTCTTGTTTGCTTGTCATTCTTAATAAAATACATACAATGTCTTTGACATATATATTGGTATTAGATTCATTAAATAAAGTATTTATGTGATAATATGAAAATCTTTAAAAATGCTGAGAAAAAAGAAAAGCGGCCTGTCCACTGACAGAGCATTCAAAATGCTGATGGTTGGCAACTATGTACCAGTAACTTTCAAATTTGTTGAGAACAATTCCCTATATGTATATTTTATTTGAAAGAAAGAAGTAGGCCATAAATCACAATAAATGATTTATGTGTTGTCTAATATTGCACACTTTTTTCATTTAAATGATTCATGTATAATGATTTAATGCTTAGATCTATATATTAATATAATTATGAATAAAAATCATGTTCATATTTTTTGTTTATAATTATATAATGTATAATTGTTTTGGTTTAACTTTTGAAATTATAATTTAGTTTTTTTTTTTTTTTAATAATCAATAATTTTTTCAATGTTTATTTGGATTTTTATTGATTTAGTGAATTTAAAGAAATAGTTTACAATCCTAGCAGTGTATTTTTATTATTTTTTAACAGAGAGAATTTTAAAGCATAGCATAGAAAAAATTTATAGCATAACTAGTTTTGTAGTTTGATAATTTCTTTCTTTATGTAGGTAATTTTTGTTTATCAATATAATTGATTAACAAAAATTATTAACATGTAAAGTTTTTATTTTCTCATATTAAAGTCAAATAATTGCTATTTTATATTTTGGTTTGTAGATGTTTATGTTCTCATATTAATGATATGAATACAGAAGTCATAGGATTTTATTTTATTTTAAACCTTTTATGTAAAAAACATTTTATGACTTTTTAACATATGTTAGTAGTTTTGTTTAACTTTTGTTAAAAAATCAAAAAAATTTATTATGATTTATTAATAATGTTTAATGCATTTATTTTTTGATTTTAATAATTTTAAAAGTTACCTCAATGATCTTACCTCAGTTTCATTTGACTTCTAACATGCAGATAAAAAAAAGTTTAATTTTCAATATTGTGTTATTAGGTATCATATTTCCTTAATTATTTTCAAAAGTGAAATTATTTAATTATTCTAAAGTAATGCTGTCAATATCATGGAAATTCATTAAAATAAGTTTTTAAAAGAATCGTCTGTTTTAAATTTAAAAAAAATTACATTAGTTATTATCTATAGACTATTCTTGGATAAACAAAAACATGTGCATGCTCTGTATGAAAGACTTGCTTAGTGCACATATTTTCACTACACCAACATGAACTTTTTTAACCATATGAATTGCTGTAAAATTATATATGTTTTATTCAGAACAAAGTTCCTCATATTTCCAATTTTTTAAGCTTGTGGCAAGTTGTCTTTATTTTACAGATTGTTATAGTAGAAATAATTTTAACTTAATTGATTACCTTGAAGATAGATAACCAAGAACCAAAACCATTAGACAAGTATGATTAAATTCTTTGTGCCAAAGTAAATGCAATTACTTCATTTAATGCAGGAAATTACTTTTGCATTTGCTATGTTGTTGCATAGGAAATTACATTTGGTTTATTCAAATATATTATTAATTTCTAATATGAGATTAGCAATATACAGTATTTAGTCATTTGTTTTTATAAATTGTAAGCATAAATTAAAATAATGTGAAACACAAACTAAAATATTCTAGTTTCCATTCATTCATTCATGGGTGTTCTGTCCTAGGACAGGTCCATGGAAAGCAGTCAAATTATAGAATTCTCTTTCTCCAACATTCTTTATTTCGGGCTTCCTCTTTTATTTCTTTATAAGTTTTGCCTAGTAAAACATCATCTATCAATACTTTTCTTTTTCTTCCTCTTTTAGTTTCTATAAGTCTATAAAATTCCATAAGTCTAAAACTAGTTTCCATAAGTCTATAAAATTCAATGCAAAGTGGAATTAGGACCAATTCAAATAACCAAATATTGTCAGATATTTTCCTGGTTAATTATAAATTAAGAAATACATGTATTTTGATATTTGGTCTGAAAGTAGTCAGATTCATCATTACAAAATTTTAATAATTAATTAAATAATCTATTTTTTAATTAACTAAGTTTATAAATGATAGAAGAAAAGATCAACTTGGAGGCATTCGAATACATAATTTTATGCTAGCCAGATAGATATATACCCAAATTAGACTACCATCTAATCTTTATTTTTGCATATATAAGATACTTAAAAATTATGTATATTATGTAGGCAAAACTTAGAGGAGTGTTAGAGGAAGTGGAGGAGGCGTAGAGCTATGGCAAATTGTCGTTTGAGCGCTTGTTCTTTTTGCAAGCACAAAGTTTCGGAAAGTGACTTATTAACTTGTTCCAATTGCTCTAAATTTGCTAACTTCTATTGTTTTGGGATCCAGGCAGCAAACTTTCATAAGTTCAGCAAGTCTTACAAAAAAACTTGGAAATGTGAAGATTGCAAATTAGTGAAAACCATTAAGAACAATGCGAATTGGACACAGGAACTGGAAGATGACAGAGAAATGGGTGAGTGTGAGCAGATTATTATGACTTCATATAATTATAATAAAAATGTGGATAGAACACCAGATAATCTAACTTTCACTCCAACATAACCTATAAGTATAACTACCAAAAATTCTGAAATAATTTTACAAGAAGTGAAACTAATACACTTGGAGTTGAGTAACGTAAAAGAAACAAACATAGAAATCCAGAAATCGATAGAATTCTTAACAAATAAGTTTGACAAAATGGAAGAGAGAATTAATGTTTTAGAGAGAAACTATGTAACTGCTATCGAAACAATGACAGAACTAAAGGAAGAGAATAAAAGTACGAAGGCAGAATTAAATTCTTTAAAAGAAAAATTCTGCATGTTGGAGCAGGATCTAAACAACTCTAGTTTGGAGATTGTTGGCGTGCCGACACTTCAGAATGAGAATTTAACAGAAATAGCATATAAAATTTTTTCGTTTATTGACGATAATTTTAATCAATCAGGTCTATTGAATGTCTATAGAATTAAATCCACTAATAACGAAAGAAATGAATTCAAAACTAAATCGCAACCAATTATAGTGAAATGTGCCAATTCAGTTGTCAAACAAAAAATTATAAATAATATTAAAAAGAAGAAGATAAAAATAACTACAAATGCGTGTCATATTATAAATGAGGAATATAGAATATATATAAATGAACATCTTACTCCATATTATAGAAATATTTTCTATAAAACCAGAATGTTAAAAAAACAAGGAAAAATATTAAACACTTGGACGAATAACGGAAATGTGTATTTAAAAAAGGATACTTCTTCTCCAACAATTCGGATACCAACATTGGACAGTTTAGAGAAAATTTTTCGGAATGATTGAATTATTAACACATACAAAGATAGATGACTTCTCCAAAAAGGGCATATTCGTTTTTTATTGCAACGTAAGAGGCTTAAATAATAAATATTTAGAAATACTTAAAACAATCGAGGAATATAACTGCAACTTTGATGTATTAGCTTTTTGCGAAACTTGGACAAATGATGTAAATCCTCCACCATATATAAAAGACTATCGGCTAGAAAAAATAGAAAGAAAACCTAATCAGCATGGAGGTATAGTAATATATATACATAATGATAAACATTATGAAGTTGTTTCAGATCTAACTTTTACAAGGAATTATATAGATGTAATTACGATAGTTGTAGGTAATTTGATGCTGGTAATAGTCTATTGTTCCCCATCTACAAACTACAGAATTTTCCTGGATGTTATAAATGAAATACTATTATATAAATGAACTAAATATGGAAAACATAAATTACAAATAATCGGGAATTTTAACATCGATTTACTTAAAAATAACTCCTCTGACACATTTGAACTGGTAAATCTTTGCTTTGCTGAAAATTTAACAATTCTGGCTGATTTGAATCAACCGACTAGATACGGAAAAAATACTCACTCTTTGTGTCAATTTTTAATACATCAAAATTTGATATCTGACCATCTACCTATCATCGTCTTTACCCCTGAAAAAGACCTTGATATGAGGATAAAGAACAAAACATTCTACCGTAGAATCAATAATTCCTCAATTTGCCGTTTACGTTATGCTTTGTCGTCTTGTTTCTCCTGGAGTTATTACTACTTCAAGTTTGACAACTGACCAATTAGCTGACTATTTATACACCATTTTTCTTAAAGAATTTTATATCTGTTATTTTCTGCGAAAAATTTGTTAAACTTTGGAGACATCATTAAAAGAAATAATTTTTATGGCCGTTGAACAAGAAATGTATAAAATTACAGTGCTGTATTAGACTTACGGTACCTAATTTACATATTGTACAGACGATAGTAAACTCAACTTACTTGCCTAAACTCTCCGTAGCGTGGCGCTGGACGGCGGAAACTATATATATAATTATAATAAAGTTAAAATAAATTAAGTTAATATTGTAAAGACGATAATAATACTGTACAGACAATAGTAAATTCAACTTACCCGTCTAAACTCTCCGTAGCATGTAAGTAGTTCGGCTGCTCGTCTACTGTTGATCCAGATTCGACCAATCCTGTCACGACACGAGTTGGCGATGACATTTTACCATGTTTTACATGTCCCTTTTAGCGTCTTTATATGAATACTGTCACAATTTTTTATTATGAATACTGTCACAAAAAAATTGTGACAGTATTCATAATGCGTTATAGGAATCCGCATTATAGGAACCTGCGTTATAGGGGGTCTACTGTAGTGCATTCTTACTAATTCAAATGACCTTAAAACCTTGGCTACAAGTGATCCTTGTATATAAGCAGAAAAAGTGAAAGTTGTAAAAGAATATTGACTTTTTTGTGGATAAGCTGCTCTTGAATATAAGCACAATCTATAGTGAAGTTAATAGGTACAACTTAATAATAAAAACTGATAGGAAAGGAACTGCATTATTAATTTTATGTAAATCTCACTGTGCTATGTACTAGAGTTAATTGTATGCTATTCTGTTGGTTATTTTTGCCAATTTTCACAAATGCTTTAAAATTATTATTATTGGTATATTTTACTGCATTTTTTTGTTAATACAATAAATACTATAGTTAGTTTTTACCAGTCATCAGGTTTTTCATGTATTAGTTGCTCTTGTGCATAGGCTGCATAAAATGGATTTTATGAATATAATTTTGTATAGGCTGCAGCCTATGGTCACGGTTTTAGGCTAATTACTTTAGGAGGTTGTTTGCTATAAAGAAAAGGAATAAATATGACTACAGACAAATATATATACAGTGAGTGATCAGTTAACGAACATAATCTGTTCCAAGACTTTGTTCGCTATCCGAATTGTTCGTTAACCAATTATCGATTTACCACAGGTTTTTATGGGAATTTGATTAATTCATTCTGGAGACCCCAACAAATAAAAAACATATACATTTTTACTATGTTTATTTTGATATTTGGTCTGAAAGTAGTCAGATTCATCATTACAAAATTTTAATAATTAATTAAATAATCTATTTTTTAATTAACTAAGTTTATAAATGATAGAAGAAAAGATCAACTTGGAGGCATTCGAATACATAATTTTATGNGTAATAATAAATATACATATATATATATATAGTCTTGCATTTTTATCAGTAATGCTTTTTTCTGTTTGTGGGGTTTAAAGATTTCATCTAATGTTGATTGCTTTTCTCTCTTCTTCAGGATTTTTCAGAAGTAATTAATATCATTGTAATTGTAGAGATCTCCAAGCCTATTAACCTCAACCTGGTTTGGATGCCATTCTAAGACCGTTGTTCTGACATCATTCTACTTCTTCAAAAAACTGTTTAATAGCAGATATCAACATAAATTCTCTTTTTCAGAAGAAAACATATCTTACAGAGTTTCTTGGTGTTCTTCTGTCATCAGATCAGTTTCAGGTTTTATTATGAGCTCTTCAATGTTCTTTATTTCTTAGATGTGATTTTTGTTACTCCTTAAGCTGCTTGGGTCTTCTTGATAATACAGTATCTTTCTTAGATAAGATTGAACTGCAGCCTACCTGTTCAAGTCATACTGCCCAGCAACAACAGACATCAGCAATGCCAGCCTGAGGCAAGTTTTAGGATGGAGTGAGATCTTATTATGGTGCTCCTCTTGGTTGCCCCTAATTTATACCCTTTAATTTTCTTTACCACTGAGGCACCCCCTAGGACTTAGCACCTGGAGTGGCTGCTCTGTTCGCCCTATGGTAGGGCCAGCTTTGGACATCAGACATCTGCCCACTCTCTACCTTTGCTTATTATACTCTCATTTTTCAAAAATAAAAACCAACACAAAACTTAACAAGTGCCTGCTCGACAGTCTCACAAATACTATAAAAGAATTGTTTCTGTCAGAAAAATATAAGGTAGGAATTACAAGGGAGAGTTTCAAAGTTCAGAGGAATATTATCTGATCAGTATATACCTGGTTGAGCATAGATGTTGACTTCTCTCGCACTTCGAAAAGTTTTGAATTGAAGACAAGGGAAGACTAATCAGTATTCATTATTTTATATCGCTTCTTCTTGTGTTTGTTCTGTTAGGTGTTCGTTGTCCAAACATAAAAATCTTTTGCGAAAGTGTTTGTTATCCAGTTTGTTCATTAATAACTGATCACCCACTGTATATGTTTTTAAAGAACTTTTTATATCCTATTTGGTACCTGTATTTATGTTAAAATGTGTAATACATATTAATTTTACAATTTTTTAATAAATTCAGCTACTCAAAACTGGGAATAATTTAGTAAACATTGCACATGTAACCAATGTCTAGCAAGAAGAAATTACAAGAAAGCAAACGTTTTCAACTGTGTTCAAAGGCTAACTATTAAGTTATCCTGATGATGCCCTTTAAACATAGTTGAAAACGTTTGCTTTTTTGTAATTTCTTCTTGGTAGACATTGGTTATATGTGCAATGTTTATTAAATTTTCTTATGTTTTTTAAATACAATCTAAGATGTCTTTTGTTTTTGGCTGGAATTTCTAGTGACAAACTGAATATAATTGTTAGAAATAAAGTTGCTTTTCTTGGAAGCAAAACTTTGTCTTTTAGAAAAGTAATTTTATTTCTACTTGTTTACACTATGGTGCCAGCATTCACTGAATTTGAACAAAATTAAATCAGACAAGCAATTATTTATTGTGACATCATCACAATGCTGGGCTGAATTTTAATCATATTTTTAATTTATTTAATTTAAAATACATGCTCTCCATCTGAAATTAGTATTCTAGAGTCTTGACTCCATTGTTAACAGGAAAAGAATGATATATAAGGACAAGACACTACTAAAATTGAGAGCATTGTGATGAAATATTGCAGCCTGACATTGTGACAATGTCAAAATAAATAATTGCTTGTTATAAAATATAAATTATTAGAGGTAAATTAGATTCTTGACTAAATTAAAAAACCAAAAAAGACAGTCTCTCTATATAAATATATATATAAGGTATAAGATTATCATATAAATTATTTTTAGTATAATTGATAAAAATTTATTTTTATGATAATTTAATTTGAGTTTGATTATTGACAAGAAGTTATAAGTAATAACCAATCTCTCATTGTATAATTGGCATTATTTTATTTTTTAGTTTTGTAAACTAATTTTTAGTTATGTTTTGTAACTATTCTGAGAATACAATACATATTGAAGATTTCTGATTTATTATGCCACCTCATTTTTATAATGATTACATAAAATGCTATTTTTGTGTGCTGTGTTTTCTTCATGTTTGGCATGGCAGTCTACAGTTAAAATACTATTTCCTGGAACCATATTTCTCAGACTATATTAACTCTGGAAAATATTTAACATTGCTTTCAGTCTGTTTAATTGTTACTAATTCTATTCAATTTTTTTAAAATTATAACTGTAAGTAATAATAACAATTTTCATATAATGGACATATCATATATTAACAGCCTAATTTATATTGATATATCAATTTATATTTGCTTACAAGGAGAGCCTACGGCTTTGGGGTAACGGATTTTGATGATCTTTGGTGTAGAGGTAGTACACGATGTGAGTGTACTACCTGTAAAATACTAAAGTGCAATACTCAAATATAATCGAGAAAATCGAACTTAAAGTTTTGTTAGCACTTTATATATAAATTATACGTATTTCTATTCGAGCGTCCTGTGGCAGAGTGGTAACGAGTCTGATTCGTAAGCTTGAGTTCTCGGGTTCGATTCTCGCGTATAATTTTTTTTTTAATTCATAAATACTTATAATGTATTTATTTATTTACTCATTCATTTATTTCTTATTATTTATTTATTTTAATTTAATTTCTACTATTCCAAGTCTAATATTTTTATACTTTTGTTGACAATAAC
>NW_019385445.1:0-1010 GCF_000671375.1 Centruroides sculpturatus | reverse complement strand
ATGTGTGAATGCGGAAGGATTACTAAATAAAGCTGGAGTTGTGACTCAAAGGATTATAGATCCAAATTTGGGAAAGGGAGGGAAAGATGAGAAAGGACAAAAGATGTAGTAGTGAGAAACGTTAAATAGATCTTCTGTTAAACAAATATAGACCCGTAATTTTTCAACCTTTTTCACTTCTTTATCTTTTGTCCTTTGCCTCTTTTTCCCCGCACTTGGGTCTATAATCCTTTGATTCACAACTCCAGCTTTATTTAGTATTTCTTCCAACGTTGCAAGATTTGGCTACATTGGGCCAAATGTGGCTACTTTTTTGCTTGACGTAAAAAATATCATTTGGCGCTTTGGCTACTTTTTCGGCTAATATTATTTATAATTACATTAATTGAATAAAAATGCACTTTAAAATGGTGTTTCGTCGCTTTTTATTAATTATAGACCCAAATAAAACAAATATTTGTGTTTTTCAAATGAATTTTCTTTAGTCTCTTTTATAATAAATGGATTTATCTATTTCTAAGTAAAAATTGAAAGTGTCTGTAGAAGTAATTTTTTAAAATATTCTTTTTTCTTGATAAAGTTTTAATACTCATTATTATAATCTAGACATGTTAGTTTTTAAATATACTTGTATATTGGGCCACAAGTATATATTTTTTTTCTTTTTATAATAAATGAATTTATCTATTTCTAAGTAAAAATTGAAAGTGTCTGTAGAAGTATTTTTTAAAATATTCTTTTTTCTTGATAAAGTTTTAATACTTATTATTATAATCTAGACATGTTAGTTTTTAAATATACTTGTATATTAGGCCACAAGTATATATTATATATACTTGTGGCCCAAAACTCCTTGACTTCTTCCAATGCGGCCCAGAGAAACAAAAAGGTTGGACACCCCTGCAGTAGAGCATTGATTATCCGACTCAATTGGGGACTCGGGTTGGTCGGATAACTGAAAAAATCGGATAACCGAAAAGAATGAAAAAAATACATTATTAGTATAGTAT
>NW_019385444.1:218725-265538 GCF_000671375.1 Centruroides sculpturatus | reverse complement strand
ATAACATAACATTGCTTGACATTAAAGGTTTAAAAACAAACAGTCTTCACAGATGACATCTGATATCAAATGTTGTCATGTCATATTTGAAATCACATGCCATTAATACATAATTTAAAATGATAGTTTTACTAGGATTTACACATATTTTACATAAAATTTTAAATATCTGAAAATTTGAATCTATTCAGTAAATTTTATAACCATATGTAATTACTAATAATTATATAGAAAATATCTCTACTAAAATTAATCTCTTCTTAAATGAAAATTTATCATTAATTTTTATATTATTAGAACAACAATTATTTGGTGTGAGAGAGATGAAATAGGAAGAACCAATTTTCTCTTTACAGCAAATGTTTGTAACAAAGGAATAAATTATCACTAATTGTATGTTAACTCTTTAAAAAACACGCTGTAATGGTTAACTGACAATGTAGTAATTGTATTACTACAATTCAAAAACTGGTTTATGAGATTTGTACAAAATATGTCCAAAAAAGTAAAGAATACTGCTGAGAAAAACTTATTTTTCAAATGTTTTGGCTGTTTGTGCAGCCATTGTCAGAATACAAACTGAATGCTCAATTTAAAGTTAAATTAACATGTGGTATAAGAACAATTCATAACAGGCATATGATGACAATGTATGCCCATTACAAACAGTAAATAGCTGCACAAACAGCCAAAACCAAGTTTATTTTTCGGACAGTTTTTTGTCCTTTATTATTGAAACATTAAACATAAATTAAAAAAACTTATATTTTCTTTACAAAATCTGTCATTCAATCCTTATTGATGTGTTTTAATTTATATTTATACTTACTTCAAGTTTTAATAATTCAGCCGGATTACTTAAATCTGCTTCGGAAATGCTTGGACTTATTCTTCCTCCAGAAACCGAGCATTGCATATGCTACAAATTAATAAATTTCTCTATTTATATATACAAATTAAGACTATAAACTAACAATAAACGATGAGGAAAAAGTGTTTAATTCAGAAAACCAAATTAAATTTTATTGAGATCTTCATCAGCTATGAAAATTGTCAAGTATGTTAGAATGAATACATTCAAAAGAGAGAACTTTGTTCTCTTTCTTTCAAATATAGATAACACCAGGGCTGTGGAGTCAGTAAAAAAACACTCGACTCCGACTCCTGATAATTTTAGTAGGCCAACACCAACTCCTGACTCTGGCAAAATTAAATACCAAGTCATTTTATGGGGGCAAAAGCGCTCGTAGGTTACCCTACTCTGAAAGGAGCCCTGGGCATTTACCCAAATACTTTTATAGTTAGTATTTTTAATATTTAACTTACATTAATATTTATTTGTATAAAAAAATTAATTTTTAACAAATATTTAATAAGTGGAAAGGGGGGGAAGCAATAAAATTCTAATCTACATATCTTTATTCTACAGCTTTGCACTTCAATTTCACCTTTCCGGAAAAGTTAGTTCAACAAAAAAGTGTGCGATCTAGTTACTTCAGACCCTTGTTCAGAAAAGAAAAATATATACTTTGATCAATTAGTCTGGCTCATTGAGAAAAATAGAGTATTTATTTAGAGCGGGGATAAGAAAGGAATGAATCAATAATATTCAAATTCCATTGGGTCAAAATAATTTAACTACTAAATGCAAATACTACAAAGAAAACTATTGATACATATTTAATAAATTAAATTGTTGCATTTTGTATTTAAAATAAATGAATTATAACAAAATACAAATACATTTTAAAAAAATTAATAAATATAAAATAAATTTTCTTTCATTTAAATAAAAAAAATTTAATTTAAAATGACTGAATCGGAGTCGACACATTTTTCCCAACTCTGACTCCTCTGGCCAGAAATTCCTCCCGACTCTGACTCCACAGCCTTGGATAACACAGATTATCTGCATGAAATTATGGTAATTAATATATTAAATTACAGGAAGTAAAAGTAGTTTCATTAAGTAACTTCAAACTGAAGAGAGAGAAATTTATTTTATTTTCTAAAAATTTTATATCCCACTGTATCTAAACAATGGCATTTCCATTTTGCACATGCATCTCCCGCCTTCTTAACTGTCTCCATTATAAAATAAAATAAAATAAAAAATTGTCAATACAGAATTTGACAATAGATGTGAACACCCAAGCACAAGCTGAAGAAGCTCAAAAGTACTATTAAAATCTATTTCTTTGCCCCAATAAACAGAAATGAATGTGTTTATAAAATTTGGAAGTTAATATTATGTTAAAAAAATCTTACCTTTGAACTCTTTATTGGTTTATTCATTCGACATGCTTTTTTAATATCAATTTCAGTTGTATTAACACAACCAGGCTAAAAAAAAATTTGGTTTTTATTAATACCACGTAATTTTTATCTATGTTTTACTAATTAATTTTTCATTCAATGTGTAAATGTTTTAAAAAATCAGATAAATCCTGACTTTTATTTTACAGAAGTATATCTAATCTATCACTATTACAAAATATAATTGAAATTTCTAATATGAAAAATAAATTTGGTGTGTTTATTTTTATTAAAGAAATTTCAAAATTATTCTCTATACTTTCTTAAAAATATCTTTCATTAGGGATCATCCATAAATTACATAATGCTATTTTTATATGCTTCAACTATGTCCCATCCCCTGGTAACACTCTGTAATGCTGTCCTATATACTCACCTCCAAAATTATGTAATGCGTATCTACAATCAACCCTATTAACTGTACTAAGGAATAATNGGATGGCCAATTGGAAAACGGTGATGTAAGATCTATCCAATTGACAAGGAGTCGATCGCAAAAATCCTATAAAAACGCAAAATTCAAGGACAGCGGGACTTTTTTACTTGATTTCTACTTCCACCAAGACTTCCACCTATACTTCTGTTGTATTCGTGTATCTTCATCTTTCGTGCATCGACTTTCGAGACATCGAACTTTTTTTTCTCCTCAACACTGTCCAGGGGCCCCTACGACGACGCACCGGATCACCGCCGGAATTCTCAACAACGCAAGACCAGCACCAAAGCCTAAAAATTGTGTAAGCATATTCGTCCGAAATAAACGGTTTACCTTTGTAAACACTTGTCTTTGCTGCCTTTACAAACCGCCACCCACATATGCTAAGACCTTAGACCATCCCGACGGTAGGGAATAAAAATCCCCCCCAATCGGCGTTCTTACATCCTGATGTTGATCGAATGCTATATACAGAATTTTGAAACCTGGCAAGGCTGAAGATGATAAAACATAAGTTAGTAGGATGACGAACTCTATTGGCTTGCTTCCAGATATTTCATGTAATACTACATAATATGCAAAATATCATGCTGGTGCATACTAATATTAAATATTGCTTTTAAAACATTGATCGTATGATAATTTTGACTGTAATGAATAAATGAAGTGTGCAATACCATAATGTTGTAAATGCCAAGAAACACTTTTTACTAGTCAATGAATTCCTTCAAGTCTCGAAAAAATTTATTTTGATTTTAGCATAAAATGGTAAATTCCTCACTAGGTTACAAATAACAAAATGACATAAACATAAGCCGTAATGTTTTAAGCACCAAAGTGCAAGTCGTGACTTTTGGCACTTAAAATGTTACAGCTTGCATGTAAATTCAACTTCAAAATACAGCCACCTACAGTGACACTTTCACCACAATATTTTTTTGCGGCAGAAAACATTGAATTTAGAATTCATTTCTTCAATAAAACATATTCAGGAAAAAATGGCATTTACAACATTAGGGCATTGCACTCTTCAAATATATTCAGAAATGTATACTGTAAACATAATAAAATATTTTACAAAAATGTATTTATTGTTGTTTGAATACATTAACTTCTTGTAACTGAGTGTTTGACAATATAGGATGCAAGTTACATTTGTTAACTAACTTCTTTGGGTTTTATCTCAAAAATTAAGTGCATGTTAGATTCAATGGCACATTAGAATTAAGAAAACACAATATTAGAAAAACATTTTCATTGAATTATTGATCACAAGATGAAAAGATTCAAGGAAAACATATAGTAATATAGTAGAGCATCAATTATCTAAAAAAACTAATTACTGTAACTGAAATCAATTTGAGAGAGTTCTACTTCCAGAAATTGCAATTTTTACATAATAATGATTGGTGAATCACTCTTATATAGACCAGATATTAAGTTATTTTAGTATTAATACTAACATTAAGTTTCATTAACTATAGTACAAATAAAAAAAGCATGATTAATGAGTCACAATCCAATGCATCAAATGTTTCACTGTTTATAGGTACAGTGAAGCATTTGATGCATTTGAAACAGTATTGACAGACTTAGAAATGCAACCTAAAGCAAATTTTTCAATTCTCGTAATGATCAAGCAAGCCAAGGATTTAGCAAAGTTAAAAAGAAAAACATAATGCAAAACAAAGCAAAATTGATTACTTCTTTCAAAAAAGAATTATAATAATTTTTAATTTAAGATATTTATCTTTTTATTCTTTCTCTACCAAGTGTGATTGGTTATCTAAAATTGTCCAACCCTAATTATTTTGGATAATCGACTCTCTACTACTATTGAGAATTAATTACTTTTAATACAGAATAAAATTTTTATAAATAATAATCAATTTATATTAAAATAATTTTTAATATAAGTTGTATATTTAATTTTAAAAATTTAATAATACATACTTAGCTTGAGCTTCTGCTTGCATAAAAATAAATTCCCATTTGCGTGAAAACATTTTTTGTAAACGTGCCAAATTCTCGGCTTCATAATCGGCAAGTTCCAATCTAGTTTTATTTTGCATGGTCCGTTTACATAAGTACACAGCTAAATATATATAATTTTAATTTTATTATATAATAAAATTTGATGGAATAATAATAATAAATATATTTAAAACTTGAATATTTTCATTAAGGTTTAACTTTAAGTGATAATTTAAAATATAATACCAATGTTTTTATATTTATAAAAAGCAAAACTTCAAATTTTTCTTTACGTATAATGTTAACTTAAAGCATAACAAACCGAATAAAATTAATATTGCTGATTAATTTTTAATTCGGTAAATCAAAGCTAATGTATCATTTGTGTTACTCTTTAATGTACAGTTAAGTCTGCTTAAAAGACTACTGTCAGGATTGCTCTCTTATCTGAAGTAATTAGATTGTTTTAATTAGATCAGGGAGTTGTTTATAGTATTCAAATCTCTTCACTGTTTCATGTCTTAGGAGCTTTATATAACTTATAATGCACTTGGAAACATTAAAATTCATTAACACATAATTTTGCTGTAGCTTACATATTGGTTTCTATTTTTACATCATCAATTTTATTGTTTTATCAAAAAATCAGTAAACACAGTATATTATCAATCAAATGACTTTTGCTTTTTCCCAACAAATACAGTAGAAGGTCTAGTTGAAAAGATGTGAATACCCTTGGCTCCAAAATTTCTGAATTTTCACTACTGAGAGATACAGACAAATAATTATTCTTGTATTTACTTTCCATGAAATTTTATTACAATAATTTACAAATATCGAACTGAACTATTTGCGCTATCATAATTATTCATACAATAAACAACCTGAACAAATTTAATTTACTTAAAGAAGTTCTTTTGGATATAATTATTCACAACTTTCTTTTCAATCATCTTTGATCTTGTAAAATGCATTGTAGTTGGTAAAATTTTCTTCTAAATATTTTCTCAACATGCTTAAATGAAACAATACACCTTTGTGAGAAACAGATTTTGTTGATTTGTGCACTGTTGCTGTGATGGTGAGTGGTGATGTACTGTAAGATTAATTATGGACCTTTATAAATCTTCCTTAGAATAGTGTTCTCTTATGCAGACTGCTATTTAAAAAAAAAAAAGCTGCTGACACAATGCTCATTTAAATAGACTACTCTACTATCCAGTGCTCTATTAACAGGAGTCCCACTAAATATTGGGGAAAAATTCAGGAACTGTGCTCTCTCAAGTGGACTGTTCCTTAATTCAATACTCTGTTAAGTGGACTCAACTGTAAACACAGACATAATAGATTGAAATTATATAATCTATTAAATTTTGTTTCTTTTAAGAAACAAATTATTTGATAATGTGTTTTCTAACTTAGTTAATTTAACTTAATTGAATATATAAAAATGTTTCCTTTGAAATATATGATGCAACATTAATTGTGAAAAAAAGATGATAAAAATTGTTAAACTTAAATGTTTATGTTGTCAAATGAAATTGATTCAAAATATTTATTTATTACATTATTATTAATCCTTGTTATAATACTATATTAATATATAAAATATCATAAATAGATAGATTTAACATGATTCGTAAGTACAAATACCATAGTATTTTTGCTATATAAAGATAAAATATATTTTTATTTCATAATTCCGAATATTAGATAGTTTGAAAATTTTCAAAAATGAATAAACTAATCTTTACAGATATTTTCTAAGAAGAATTATCTTTATTTATTTACTACACATTTTTTTCTTTAGGTGCAAATTGATTGAAGAAGAGTTCATACCATAAAAGATTTGAAAATGATTGAGACTTATCAGTCATAAAAAAACTTTTGACGATATTCTGATGTGAATATAAAAGTATAGTCTTAAAAACTTAAAGAAAATGTAGTAGAATATTTTTTATTCTGAATTTTATTTAAATTATTTCAATAATTTGTTGAGTTTTAGCTTAAAGTTTTATTGACTTTCTCAAATTATAATATCAATAATTAACTGACTCAAATTCAATTAAATAAAATTTAATTGAAGACTTTGCTATAAAAAAAAAAAAAACAGCTGCACAGTTTGCTAAAACTGAGATGATTTGAAGCATTATATTTAAAGAAACATTTTTAACAGATTGATACAAGAAAAAGACGGATCTGATAATCAAGTCCCAAGTTAGAGGGGTTCTGATACTTGCTCCTTATCTGGATTTGTGAGAGAAGGGACAGTTCCATAATGCCTGTATTTTACACTAATCACAGCAGTTTGCATCATTTTTTTTGTTTGTTTTCAAGGAAAATAAGTGGACAGCCAAAGTTATTTCTTCTGCTGTTGTAGTTCTCTGAGTTTTCATAATGTTCCTGCTGTTTTGAAACTGTTTTAAAATAGTTTGAAAACATTAAAATGAGTAACTGTTATAAGGGATCATCAACAATTGAAATGTAGAAAACCCAAGTATACACGATGCCATCTATGATCTTTCAGTGAATAAGTATCCATTATGAGAGTTTTAGGTGACCTCTTATAATTCTATCTGGATTTAAAAAAGTGCTGGAAAATCGGAGGTAAGTTGTATATTATTGTTTTGAAATTTTAACTAAAACTCAATTAATTTTATTTAATATTAACAACATTAAGTATCAATTTATATGAAATGTTTATATCATAGCTTTATAGTGTGGCATGATGTCATAATCTGTATATAGTTTGTAAGTTTATATTATAAGTTTTTCCCCCCTCTTCTTTTCTTTCTATTGTTCTCTAATTTCTTTCTTCCCCAAAATTTGATAACTTTCTATCCACGCTCAAATCCCGAAGGTGTGGAGGTGAACAATGGGTAGAGGAAGACCCTGGGGCAGTCCAAAAGAGGACAAAGGACACTTTTTGGTAGACAGTGGAGAGATCGAATGGATCGAGGAGACTCTGGGTCGCTTTGACAGCAGAAGACCAGAGTACAGAAGCGTGGTGTAAAAGTGAGGAATAGGAGAAAGAGACGATATAGTAGGAGTTTTAGCAGTGTGTTGCAGTAGGGACATCGAAGTAAGTGGAGTACCAATCTGGCTAGACAAAGGATGTTAAGTCCACCTGTACCACCAAGGGAACGAAAACAACCAAAAGAAGACACAATTGGGTACCTCTATCCTATCTTTCTTCTTCCTTCATCTTTCTATGTCTGTCTTTTATTATTTTGATATAAGTAGGTTAAGTAGATTTAAGGAAAAATGCAGCCCGCATTGGCAGACTTTCGAAATGTGTATATTGGACAACTCCAGCATCTAAAGGACTGTAATAAAGTTTTTTTTAATAAAGTTTTGTATATCTTTGTGTCATGAAAATCCTTTTTTTTTGTGTATGTGCCTCAGAGTTGGAGCCTGTGTCAATCCATGAAAATGAAACTCTTGTGTTTGATAATAAAGTTTTGTTCTTTGTATTATATCCTGTTGTCGTTCTAGTAACCCTGAACATCACAATAGTGTATAATGTTCATAGTAAATGATACCAGTTGAAGAAAACTGTTTGCAAACATTTTCATTTATATCTATTAACATTAACATTTCTTCTTGGTTCATTACTAATTTGATCTTGTTTTCTTACAATTATTTGTAAACATAACATAAACATATTAACTTAATGACCAATGGAAAATAATTAATGCCTTTTGCAGGACTTCTTGATAGATGCAAGCATGCAACATGTCTTACTTTTTTGTTCCAAAAAAGAAAAAGATATAGTAAAACAAACCAACACATATCTCCAGCTGATCCAAACATAATATACTGATAGAAAACTCTACAGCTATTATCTGCTCAATGAAGAGTACGTTGTCCAGAAATGTCTTGGCTGTTCTCCAGATGGCATTATCAGAGACAGTTATTATTGTTTATTGGAAATAAAGTATCCATCAAAACTTTTATAATTAATGAAGATCAAATAAAAGTAAAGCCTGCATACTGCATTAATCCATGCCCTTCTTCTAACTGAGTCTTTTTTAATTTAAAAAAAGAAACTACCCCTATGGTATTACTATAAGAAGTATTACATTCTCCCATGCTACAAATATTCATTTCTTTATTCCAGAGTAAAAGTTCACCAAATTTGCCATGTTAGCTCAGTCTTAACTCTATTTTTTGTAACTACAAAGTTCAATATTTTACCGCAAGGGGTATCCATCAGTAGCGTAAAACGTATAGGCAGGGAGCTTATAAATCTACTAGTACTTCACCATTCAAATACAAACTTTTACTGTTTCTTAGTGCTAATTGATTACCTTGTAAAAACTTATGATTAATAAGGAAAATAAATATTTATAATTATTTGAAAAATTATAAAAATTATTAAAAATATTATTAAATAATAANAGAAAATATAATTGAAATTTCTAATATGCAAAATAAATTTGATGTGTTTATTTTTATTAAAGAAATTTTAAAATTATTCTCTATACTTTCTTAAAAATATCATCCATAAATTACATAATGCTATTTTTATATGCTTCAACTATGTCCCATCCCCTGGTAACACTCTGTAATGCTGTCCTATATACTCACCTCCAAAATTATGTAATGCGTATCTACAATCAACCCTATTAACTGTACTAAGGAATAATGTACAGTACGATGTATGAACATTACGTTATTTTATTAATTACATGTATTTATTGTAATTACATAATTACTGTACAAAGCAGTGACATAAACAGATATCTGTTATGCAATACTTCAGAAACAAAAAATTTAGCAACGAGTTGCATAACTTTCCTGGCTGTTACTTATTTCAAAAAAATAAAATCTGATGTTATGTTATAAAATATTATAAATTAAATTGTTTGTAGTGCCATCTGTTATAAAAAAATTTTATATAAAAAACTCCCATAATATTAATTATTATAAAATGGCAAAAAGCTTCATTTTGAGGGTAGGGACGAATTTATAAAAATTGTAAATACTAATAATGAGTAAAATCTTTGATATGTCTGACTTCTCTCAAGATATGATACATGAACCCTCTCAATCTCCTCATTTTTAACCTTTAACCATCAAAATTTAATAGCAATAATGCCCTTTACACACAAACTAACATGTCAAATTTCATTTTTTAATCATTATCCCATCCCGAGATATTAAATGAAACAGATGCCAACACACACCCATGGAATTTTTGAATTCAGGAGGTCTCAAAACATGGAGATTTACAAAAAAGTTGGAGGGTCAAATGTGACATGATTTCAATACTTTCCCTTGTTAAGTATACATAATAGCTGGGAAAGTAAAATGAATCATTCTGTTACCTAATAGTCGAGATCATACTATTATGTAATGGTTTTGTAAACACCTTCACTCCCATGTAACGCATTGTAACAATTACTTGTATACCTACTCACATCAGCATTATGTAATTTACAAACTGCCCCTTATAAATTTATATTATAAACAGGGCTGTGGAGTTGCGTAAAAATCTACCGACTCCAACTCCAACTCCGACTCTTCCTTACCATCTGACTCCGACTCTGTTTCATATGCATAACAAGTTGGTAAGTAAATAGTTGGATTTTTTGATGACTCCGACTCCAGCCAAAACACCAAAACTCCACGACTCTGACTCTGACTCCACAGCCCCGATTATAAATTACATATTTGAAATTACACAATTTATAAGATGATAAAATTTACACTCACAACTGGTCTATGAACATCCCAGAAAGCTCTTTCTTGGCTATCTAAAACTTTTCTTTCTAATTTATCCCTTTTTTTATCAACTCTAAAAAATATTAAAATATTGTTAAAAATAATTTGAAATAAATATTTGTTTATAAAACAAAAAACATAATTTGTTGGTTTAATATTTATAAATGCATTATTATTCCTTCAAAAAAATACAGTGAGGTCCCTTACAACAAAGTTCAAGAAATTGCATTATACAAGAGATGCATTATCAGACGATTTTATGCAAGTTTAAACCTAGGTCCAGAAATTGAAGAAGAAAATGTATACCTCTGGACGACAAAATTAGAATTTTGTATGAACAATAGTCACAATTCTTTTGTCATGTTATAGGGGAGCATGTTATATGGGAATTTACTGTATAAATGTCAAACAGTACTAGTTTCCTGCATTTCTCCATTTACTTTAGGTGAAGTAGATTGTAATATTTGATTTTATGGAGTCGTCGTTTATATTCATAGAAATAAAAATCAAAGAAATTCAATTATTTCAGAATCTCCAATTCATATAGTATAATAAATCAGCCACCAGATTATCCAATCCCTTTATGTGGCATACCTGAATATCATAGACTTCAATTTCAAATGCTTGCCTCATTAACATTAAAAGTGTCATACCAGTGCCAGTTATGGCCATTATGATCCATACAAAGAATACATTTTTCTATAGCTGTCAAACGGGATCAGACAAGTTTTGGCATAAGATTTGATAGAGGCAAGCCATGAAGTAAGTGAACTAACAAATGGCTTAACATAGCAAACCTTACTATGCTGGGACGATAACACACTGTCTGCATTCATATCTTATTAAAAAACTGAAGATATAGGCATCATTCCAACTAAATACGAGTATTATCACGCTTTGCTATTTTTTTCGACCTAGGCATCAAATTTCGTTGGGTTCCATCCATTCGTTCCCAAGATATGTCAATATTGACGGATAGTTGCATTTTCAAATGGTATAATGGCAATGATGAGTAGAAAATAAACGACTTTCTTGGGATTGGTATATACAATTATTGCAAGATATTGACTAAAGAGAATCTGATGGTAAAGTACAAGAAAATTTTCAAATGAAAGCAATGAATCTGTGATTTTCTCTAGAACAATCTCATACGACAACAGTGATGTCAATCTGCCATCTCTTGGTCCTTTATGAAAAAATCAGTGTGGCCAGAAGAAAAATCTGAAAAATTTACTTCCAAATTTGAAAGTTTCTAAACTAATTTCTAAAAAAGGAGACTGGGAAATTCTAGATCTTGCTAAATTCTAAAAGAAGTTTTTAGGTACTCTTAACTATAAGTGATTAACAAATAATTATCATTATTCTCATCTGCAGTTTTTATTTAAGAAAACGAGAGTTTGAAAACATTCAGGATTTAATCTGTTTCTTTTTTTTTTATCAAATGAATTCAGCCAGTTGAACTCTGAATCATTTGAAGTCCAAATCAATTTTTCCCCATTAGAAATAAAAGAATGTGAATTAATTCATTCTCAGATCCTAAACAACACCCATTTTGATAAATTTAAAACAGTAAACATGCATAATTTAAGGTAAAAATAATACAATTAAATATCTTAACAATAAATAAAATACACAAAATGTATAATAAAATGAAAATTGCATTTACTGGTTGCACAGCATTGACTTTAGCATCTTAAACATGCCACCAGATCTGCCACACATATACCACTTTCACGCTTCGTGGTAAATTACTTTTTCACCTCAACCATCAATACTGCAACCTTCCTCTTAGGCTTCATTACTTCCACACATTTCTTGGATGCCATGGTTAATAAGCAGGGATTATATTGGGTTGAACAGAAAGTTTTTGCATATCCTTAATAGTGTAATGCAAGAGCAAGACAGAGATGACCTGGGCGCATAACAGTTGATGTTTACATTTCAAGAACATTTTTTCACTGTGCACACAGTTTGAACTTTGAAGCATCATTTGAACTCCAAGGCAAATTTTTGTTGAATTTACCATTCAAACTCTGAAACATTTGAAATGCAAGGTACCACTGTATTTATAATTTTTGAGTTAGCCTTCCCTTTGAGTACTTCTGGATTTGCTACTGTACTGTATGTATGGCACAATATTAGAGATATTTGTAGTATTCAAATTTATATTTTATCAGCACAATATTTGACAACTTGAATCTAAAATGTGTTCAAGTATTCAAATATTCTCCACTTCTAACTTATAGCCAGGAGTGTAAGAATCCACAATCCACCTCTCCCTTCTCTGGAATACTTGTCCAAGCTAGCCCTCTGGTAGACACATATATGTAAAAAATCAAAAGCCCTCAATAGACTACAGAAATATAGATTACAGAATTAGGAAGGAATGGATGATGGAAGAATTAATACTCAACTTGCTACAAAATATTTGGGAGTATTGTCCCAGCACACTTCTAAACCCACCATCAATTCTTTGCTTAGACTCATTCAAAGGACACTTGAAGGATCAAGTAAAAANAGACATATAGATTACAGAATTAGGAAGGAATGGATGATGGAAGAATTAATACTCAACTTGCTACAAAA
Source organism: Centruroides sculpturatus (assembly GCF_000671375.1). Taxonomy (NCBI): domain Eukaryota; kingdom Metazoa; phylum Arthropoda; class Arachnida; order Scorpiones; family Buthidae; genus Centruroides; species Centruroides sculpturatus. The sequence continues at coordinate 252,499 of NW_019385444.1, read as the reverse complement.
TATTTGGGAGCATTGTCCCAGCACACTTCTAAACCCACCATCAATTCTTTGCTTAGACTCATTCAAAGGACACTTGAAGGATCAAGTAAAAAACAAGATCTGCAGGATGAAAATCAAATCTGTTGTCATTCATATCCAATAACTTCCATTCTCCAACTTTTGGATGTCAGGCCATTCTGTGAGATTGCTGATTTAGCCAAAAATAGCCTAAATTTACATCAGGATGACAAGTGGGTCAAAAGATCATATGTGAATGCAGTTTGGACACTGAGTCAGGATTACCACTTATAAAATAACCCATTTATTTGACTACAGAAATGCTTACAAAAATTTAGCCTATTCATCTCCTAGGGCCAGACTCAGTTTGTAATATTGATATGTCTTAATTGATTCCAGAGACAGTCCAAATGTCACTAGTCCAAATCACAATAAATCCTTTGATGATCAACTGTCAGTGAATTGATGGCCCCAGGGCTCACTTTGTCTGGTTGAATCTCAGAATATCAGGTGGGAACTTGAGGTTGGCTGGGAAGTACATCCAACAGTCAGCCACTTGAAAAGCACAGAACAAGGAACTTAAAAATTTGGATACAACTATAGCATAACTGTTCAGAGCAACTTGTCTGCTAGAGAGGACTGATCACAAATGAGAACTTTTTGTAAGTAATGTAAATCTTTGTAAAAAGAACTTGGATGTTGGAGAAAGAACCTCATGTCCTTGATACACACATTTTAAAATGGTTCTCCCCTTGATCCTGCATTCTGATTGATTGATGATATCTTTCATCACTTTTTGATTGGTCCATCTTTTGTTTCCAGGTGTCTTCTCTCCTTTGACCTGAAAGGTCATGGAAAAGTCAACATCAGTGTTCAATTTGATGTCATTTCCTTGTGAGGCCCTGGAAATAGCCCCCCCAAGAAAGGAAAGATATGTAAAAATTTGTTATGTTAAATCGTCAGGAAAGTAAATATATAAGTGTCGAATCGGCGACACCCGACTTTGACGTCGACGCTCATCAAAAGTAGACGGAAAAACCAAATTTTAGATATAAAAGAAGAAAATTTAAAATATTAAAAGTTAAGACGCAGTTTAGAAAGCAAAACGAAACTAGAAAAAAAAATGTCTAGATGAGCGAAGGTGTCATAGTCAACAATTAAACGCGATCAGATCCGAAAGGATGGTGTCGGATAAACCATCTCCAGCCGACCTTTTCCACGAACTTAACGAAGCTCCATTTACACCTGGAGACAGGTGGATGGCCAATTGGAAAACGGTGATGTAAGATCTATCCAATTGACAAGGAGTCGATCGCAAAAATCCTATAAAAACGCAAAATTCAAGGACAGCGGGACTTTTTTACTTGATTTCTACTTCCACCAAGACTTCCACCTATACTTCTGTTGTATTCGTGTATCTTCATCTTTCGTGCATCGACTTTCGAGACATCGAAATTTTTTTTCTCCTCAACACTGTCCAGGGGCCCCTACGACGACGCACCGGATCACCGCCGGAATTCTCAACAACGCAAGACCAGCACCAAAGCCTAAAAATTGTGTAAGCATATTCGTCCGAAATAAACGGTTTACCTTTGTAAACACTTGTCTTTGCTGCCTTTACAAACCGCCACCCACATATGCTAAGACCTTAGACCATCCCGACGGTAGGGAATAAAAATCCCCCCCAATCGGCGTTCTTACATCCTGATGTTGATCGAATGCTATATACAGAATTTTGAAACCTGGCAAGGCTGAAGATGATAAAACATAAGTTAGTAGGATGACGAACTCTATTGGCTTGCTTCCAGATATTTCATGTAATACTACATAATATGCAAAATATCATGCTGGTGCATACTAATATTAAATATTGCTTTTAAAACATTGATCGTATGATAATTTTGACTGTAATGAATAAATGAAGTGTGCAATACCATAATGTTGTAAATGCCAAGAAACACTTTTTACTAGTCAATGAATTCCTTCAAGTCTCGAAAAAATTTATTTTGATTTTAGCATAAAATGGTAAATTCCTCACTAGGTTACAAATAACAAAATGACATAAACATAAGCCGTAATGTTTTAAGCACCAAAGTGCAAGTCGTGACTTTTGGCACTTAAAATGTTACAGCTTGCATGTAAATTCAACTTCAAAATACAGCCACCTACAGTGACACTTTCACCACAATATTTTTTTGCGGCAGAAAACATTGAATTTAGAATTCATTTCTTCAATAAAACATATTCAGGAAAAAATGGCATTTACAACATTAGGGCATTGCACTCTTCAAATATATTCAGAAATGTATACTGTAAACATAATAAAATATTTTACAAAAATGTATTTATTGTTGTTTGAATACATTAACTTCTTGTAACTGAGTGTTTGACAATATAGGATGCAAGTTACATTTGTTAACTAACTTCTTTGGGTTTTATCTCAAAAATTAAGTGCATGTTAGATTCAATGGCACATTAGAATTAAGAAAACACAATATTAGAAAAACATTTTCATTGAATTATTGATCACAAGATGAAAAGATTCAAGGAAAACATATAGTAATATAGTAGAGCATCAATTATCTAAAAAAACTAATTACTGTAACTGAAATCAATTTGAGAGAGTTCTACTTCCAGAAATTGCAATTTTTACATAATAATGATTGGTGAATCACTCTTATATAGACCAGATATTAAGTTATTTTAGTATTAATACTAACATTAAGTTTCATTAACTATAGTACAAATAAAAAAAGCATGATTAATGAGTCACAATCCAATGCATCAAATGTTTCACTGTTTATAGGTACAGTGAAGCATTTGATGCATTTGAAACAGTATTGACAGACTTAGAAATGCAACCTAAAGCAAATTTTTCAATTCTCGTAATGATCAAGCAAGCCAAGGATTTAGCAAAGTTAAAAAGAAAAACATAATGCAAAACAAAGCAAAATTGATTACTTCTTTCAAAAAAGAATTATAATAATTTTTAATTTAAGATATTTATCTTTTTATTCTTTCTCTACCAAGTGTGATTGGTTATCTAAAATTGTCCAACCCTAATTATTTTGGATAATCGACTCTCTACTACTATTGAGAATTAATTACTTTTAATACAGAATAAAATTTTTATAAATAATAATCAATTTATATTAAAATAATTTTTAATATAAGTTGTATATTTAATTTTAAAAATTTAATAATACATACTTAGCTTGAGCTTCTGCTTGCATAAAAATAAATTCCCATTTGCGTGAAAACATTTTTTGTAAACGTGCCAAATTCTCGGCTTCATAATCGGCAAGTTCCAATCTAGTTTTATTTTGCATGGTCCGTTTACATAAGTACACAGCTAAATATATATAATTTTAATTTTATTATATAATAAAATTTGATGGAATAATAATAATAAATATATTTAAAACTTGAATATTTTCATTAAGGTTTAACTTTAAGTGATAATTTAAAATATAATACCAATGTTTTTATATTTATAAAAAGCAAAACTTCAAATTTTTCTTTACGTATAATGTTAACTTAAAGCATAACAAACCGAATAAAATTAATATTGCTGATTAATTTTTAATTCGGTAAATCAAAGCTAATGTATCATTTGTGTTACTCTTTAATGTACAGTTAAGTCTGCTTAAAAGACTACTGTCAGGATTGCTCTCTTATCTGAAGTAATTAGATTGTTTTAATTAGATCAGGGAGTTGTTTATAGTATTCAAATCTCTTCACTGTTTCATGTCTTAGGAGCTTTATATAACTTATAATGCACTTGGAAACATTAAAATTCATTAACACATAATTTTGCTGTAGCTTACATATTGGTTTCTATTTTTACATCATCAATTTTATTGTTTTATCAAAAAATCAGTAAACACAGTATATTATCAATCAAATGACTTTTGCTTTTTCCCAACAAATACAGTAGAAGGTCTAGTTGAAAAGATGTGAATACCCTTGGCTCCAAAATTTCTGAATTTTCACTACTGAGAGATACAGACAAATAATTATTCTTGTATTTACTTTCCATGAAATTTTATTACAGTAATTTACAAATATGGAACTGAACTACTTGCACTATCATAACTATTCATACAATAAACAACCTGAACAAATTTAATTTACTTAAAGAAGTTCTTTTGGATATAATTATTCACAACTTTCTTTTCAATCATCTTTGATCTTGTAAAATGCATTGTAGTTGGTAAAATTTTCTTCTAAATATTTTCTCAACATGCTTAAATGAAACAATACACCTTTGTGAGAAACAGATTTTGTTGATTTGTGCACTGTTGCTGTGATGGTGAGTGGTGATGTACTGTAAGATTAATTATGGACCTTTATAAATCTTCCTTAGAATAGTGTTCTCTTATGCAGACTGCTATTTAAAAAAAAAAAAGCTGCTGACACAATGCTCATTTAAATAGACTACTCTACTATCCAGTGCTCTATTAACAGGAGTCCCACTAAATATTGGGGAAAAATTCAGGAACTGTGCTCTCTCAAGTGGACTGTTCCTTAATTCAATACTCTGTTAAGTGGACTCAACTGTAAACACAGACATAATAGATTGAAATTATATAATCTATTAAATTTTGTTTCTTTTAAGAAACAAATTATTTGATAATGTGTTTTCTAACTTAGTTAATTTAACTTAATTGAATATATAAAAATGTTTCCTTTGAAATATATGATGCAACATTAATTGTGAAAAAAAGATGATAAAAATTGTTAAACTTAAATGTTTATGTTGTCAAATGAAATTGATTCAAAATATTTATTTATTACATTATTATTAATCCTTGTTATAATACTATATTAATATATAAAATATCATAAATAGATAGATTTAACATGATTCGTAAGTACAAATACCATAGTATTTTTGCTATATAAAGATAAAATATATTTTTATTTCATAATTCCGAATATTAGATAGTTTGAAAATTTTCAAAAATGAATAAACTAATCTTTACAGATATTTTCTAAGAAGAATTATCTTTATTTATTTACTACACATTTTTTTCTTTAGGTGCAAATTGATTGAAGAAGAGTTCATACCATAAAAGATTTGAAAATGATTGAGACTTATCAGTCATAAAAAAACTTTTGACGATATTCTGATGTGAATATAAAAGTATAGTCTTAAAAACTTAAAGAAAATGTAGTAGAATATTTTTTATTCTGAATTTTATTTAAATTATTTCAATAATTTGTTGAGTTTTAGCTTAAAGTTTTATTGACTTTCTCAAATTATAATATCAATAATTAACTGACTCAAATTCAATTAAATAAAATTTAATTGAAGACTTTGCTATAAAAAAAAAAAAAACAGCTGCACAGTTTGCTAAAACTGAGATGATTTGAAGCATTATATTTAAAGAAACATTTTTAACAGATTGATACAAGAAAAAGACGGATCTGATAATCAAGTCCCAAGTTAGAGGGGTTCTGATACTTGCTCCTTATCTGGATTTGTGAGAGAAGGGACAGTTCCATAATGCCTGTATTTTACACTAATCACAGCAGTTTGCATCATTTTTTTTGTTTGTTTTCAAGGAAAATAAGTGGACAGCCAAAGTTATTTCTTCTGCTGTTGTAGTTCTCTGAGTTTTCATAATGTTCCTGCTGTTTTGAAACTGTTTTAAAATAGTTTGAAAACATTAAAATGAGTAACTGTTATAAGGGATCATCAACAATTGAAATGTAGAAAACCCAAGTATACACGATGCCATCTATGATCTTTCAGTGAATAAGTATCCATTATGAGAGTTTTAGGTGACCTCTTATAATTCTATCTGGATTTAAAAAAGTGCTGGAAAATCGGAGGTAAGTTGTATATTATTGTTTTGAAATTTTAACTAAAACTCAATTAATTTTATTTAATATTAACAACATTAAGTATCAATTTATATGAAATGTTTATATCATAGCTTTATAGTGTGGCATGATGTCATAATCTGTATATAGTTTGTAAGTTTATATTATAAGTTTTTCCCCCCTCTTCTTTTCTTTCTATTGTTCTCTAATTTCTTTCTTCCCCAAAATTTGATAACTTTCTATCCACGCTCAAATCCCGAAGGTGTGGAGGTGAACAATGGGTAGAGGAAGACCCTGGGGCAGTCCAAAAGAGGACAAAGGACACTTTTTGGTAGACAGTGGAGAGATCGAATGGATCGAGGAGACTCTGGGTCGCTTTGACAGCAGAAGACCAGAGTACAGAAGCGTGGTGTAAAAGTGAGGAATAGGAGAAAGAGACGATATAGTAGGAGTTTTAGCAGTGTGTTGCAGTAGGGACATCGAAGTAAGTGGAGTACCAATCTGGCTAGACAAAGGATGTTAAGTCCACCTGTACCACCAAGGGAACGAAAACAACCAAAAGAAGACACAATTGGGTACCTCTATCCTATCTTTCTTCTTCCTTCATCTTTCTATGTCTGTCTTTTATTATTTTGATATAAGTAGGTTAAGTAGATTTAAGGAAAAATGCAGCCCGCATTGGCAGACTTTCGAAATGTGTATATTGGACAACTCCAGCATCTAAAGGACTGTAATAAAGTTTTTTTAATAAAGTTTTGTATATCTTTGTGTCATGAAAATCCTTTTTTTTTGTGTATGTGCCTCAGAGTTGGAGCCTGTGTCAATCCATGAAAATGAAACTCTTGTGTTTGATAATAAAGTTTTGTTCTTTGTATTATATCCTGTTGTCGTTCTAGTAACCCTGAACATCACAATAGTGTATAATGTTCATAGTAAATGATACCAGTTGAAGAAAACTGTTTGCAAACATTTTCATTTATATCTATTAACATTAACATTTCTTCTTGGTTCATTACTAATTTGATCTTGTTTTCTTACAATTATTTGTAAACATAACATAAACATATTAACTTAATGACCAATGGAAAATAATTAATGCCTTTTGCAGGACTTCTTGATAGATGCAAGCATGCAACATGTCTTACTTTTTTGTTCCAAAAAAGAAAAAGATATAGTAAAACAAACCAACACATATCTCCAGCTGATCCAAACATAATATACTGATAGAAAACTCTACAGCTATTATCTGCTCAATGAAGAGTACGTTGTCCAGAAATGTCTTGGCTGTTCTCCAGATGGCATTATCAGAGACAGTTATTATTGTTTATTGGAAATAAAGTATCCATCAAAACTTTTATAATTAATGAAGATCAAATAAAAGTAAAGCCTGCATACTGCATTAATCCATGCCCTTCTTCTAACTGAGTCTTTTTTAATTTAAAAAAAGAAACTACCCCTATGGTATTACTATAAGAAGTATTACATTCTCCCATGCTACAAATATTCATTTCTTTATTCCAGAGTAAAAGTTCACCAAATTTGCCATGTTAGCTCAGTCTTAACTCTATTTTTTGTAACTACAAAGTTCAATATTTTACCGCAAGGGGTATCCATCAGTAGCGTAAAACGTATAGGCAGGGAGCTTATAAATCTACTAGTACTTCACCATTCAAATACAAACTTTTACTGTTTCTTAGTGCTAATTGATTACCTTGTAAAAACTTATGATTAATAAGGAAAATAAATATTTATAATTATTTGAAAAATTATAAAAATTATTAAAAATATTATTAAATAATAAAAAGTAATAATAATAAAATCAACTAACCATAATCAGTATTTTCAGGCTCCCAACAATTTGACGGCCAAAAATAAGGTGTCTTTATATATATAGAAAAAAAAACAAATATTCAATATTTTATTAATTAAGATAATTCTATTGAATTTGCTTAATTATATGAAGTAATTAATAGTAATATGTACAATAAATTAAATAAATAAATTATAATACAGGATGTTCAGAATATGTTACACAATCCAAATGATAGCCAAAACTGCTAGATTTTTCTTCAATTCCTTATTAAGTAATAACCAAAGACTTTGGTTATTACTTAATTCTTGTTAGTTTGAAAACATTAAAATGAGTTTCAAACTGGTTATTACTTGAAATGGCGACTTTGGTTATATTTTAAAATTACTAATTTTAAAATATGTATGAAAACAATTAAACTTTACAGTGTGACTTGAATTTTCATTTTATACATGTATAAGCTGCACGTGCACATTATCAGTTACAGTGGAGTTATGAGATAAATAAATTAAAAACTAAATATACATAATATTTTAAAATATTATGATATTAATTTATTTTGAATGTAAAATTCATCAATGTTCATTGCACCATAATAGTGCTGCAAGGAACATTGATGACATATTGGTATGTTCAGGAAATCCAGCATCTTCATTTATTGTCTTTCATGGCAGGACTATACAGTCATTTCCTAGCAAGATAATGCTTAACTGCACACAGTCAAGGTTTTCCAGAAATGTCTGTCACATTGCTACACTTCTTTGGCTTGGTTGATCTCTAGATTTGTTGCTTATTAAGCATTTGTGGACCAGATGCCAGTTTCAGCCATCTACAAGTGTGAGGGATCTGAAGCAACAGTTGCAACATCTACGAGAAAATCTGTCACAGGACAGAGACATTGCATATATGCCTCTATGTCTGACCATATTGTCACATGTATCTATGCAAGAGGAGGTCCCACAAAGTACTGAAGGTTCTTTAAATTTTATTGTTGTTTCACAGAAAATTGTTCCTTTGCTAAGATACTGTAATCATTTATTACCATCAATATTATATTTTGCTCTAATAAAGTTTCATTCGATTCCAATGCCACCTTTTTTGGTGATATTTTTTGATAATATTTTTGTCAATGAGTGTATCTAGCTATTTCAGTAATTGGAGTGCCTACAAAAATCCCTATGGCAGGCAGTGGTGCATTGGTTGGGATCCCCTGTTGGTGGTGGCCTCAGGCAATTACCCTTTTTGCCTATAGGAAAACTTGCCACTGATAGCATGTCTATTCTCATAAAAAAATATTTAAAAAAATGTTAGATGATAATCTTATTTGGAAATCAGTAAATTGATTATTAAAAAATTTACTGGTATGTTTATTTTTATTTGTTGTAAATATATATTGAACATTCTGTATTAATTATTTTACAATTTTTATTATTAAAAAATTATTAGAAATAAATAATTAATCTTATATATCAATATAAGATTTAAATATATTCAGACATTATGACTAAATTATAATCAGATTACTTTTTAAGCTAGCATTTAATTAATTTATAGCCTATCTCTATGCTATATTAAATTAAGTATGTAATATGGTTTAAAGATAGGCATGTTGCCATCTTATAAATATTTTGATAATTACAAAGAATTTAATTAATTTATAATTTAGAAATGTTTTGAATTTAAAGAAAATGTTGAATGTCATTGTGGAATTTGTGCCTGCTGCAAATGAGATGACAAAATTGATAATATAGCTATAGAATATAATATAAAAGTTAGTAGAGAAGTTGCAGGTTCTGGATCAATCTTTATCTCTAGATGTTTACAACTTATTAATTGGATTACTTCTGATCATTAAAATATAAAATAGTAACGTTGCAAACTCAACAAGCTGCTTAATAAATTAATTAAATTCCAATTTAAAAATAATCCTAAAAGAATTCAATAGTCTGCTTCTTTAATTAATATAATAATTAATTGCTATAATATAAAAATGTAAATAAATTCTTAACAGCTATTTTAAGTTTTAGCAGAGTTTTCTAGTAAACTATTTTCTTCTGGTAGATTTTACAGACATTAAAACATTAATATAACAGTCAAAAGAAGTTTAAAGGAGTAATAAAAGTTTCTAGTAACATGAAGTCCATTCTGTTAATACACTTATAATGTAACAAGTATGTTTTTAGTCTAATCCAATGGTTCCTAAAGTGGGCACTACTCTGGGGCAATGAGTAAATCTAGAGGGGTAAAAAGAAGCAACGAGGTGGCAGGGAGTACTGGAGGCAGAACCAAATGGTGATCTTAGGCAAGGGTTGGGGCCACTGACAACCTTTCCCTTTTCTCCATTAAAATGGATAAGAAGAAACATTGCATTTAATGGACTTCCAGATGTTGACAACAATGTACAGTAAGGACACAAAGTGTGAGGTTTTCAGAAAAACTTTTCTAAGAATATTTCCAAGCCTTTCTCACAATAGACAAAACGGATTGGGGACGTTAGGGTATGGTTGGAAGCATTGGATTTAAGTTTATGGAACCAAGGAGGTGGTGGTGGAGGATCAAAAAAGTTTCGGAATCATCGGTCTAATTCAAATCTTTTGTATTAAACATTTTTCTGAGATATACGTTTCATTATCATATGTCATTAAATCTAAAGAGCCTCACTTATTTAAAAAAACATTCCAAGTTTAAAATAGAACATTTTAAATGTTCCTTTTAGTTATTCCATTTAAAAACATATTTTTTAAATATCAGAACTCTAAACTAATAAAATTTTTGAATTAAATATTAAGAAAACTAAAATCATAAATTTAAAATACATTTTCTTTTGAAAAACTTCTTTAATAAAATCTATATTTGAAGTTATGATTAATAAAATACTTTCTTTAATCTACTTTCTTTAAATTCAATATTTTTAAATGACACTTCTAATTCATAATATAAATACAATATACACATAAAATGCTTCATGTATTATTTCAATTGCAAATATAATTTACTTTATACAAATTAATTTTAAGTATTTATGTTAATTGGTTATAATTTTTCCACAAACTTTTATGAGTTCTTAAAATGACCATTTAATTTAAAAATAGAAAAAAAATTATTAATTTAATCATTAATAATTACTTTAAAAATTGAAATAAATTAATTATGAAAAATACTATGAAGATTAAAGGTTATATTCTCAAACACTAATTTTTCATTCAAAGTAGATACAAAGAAAAGCATGCCGCATTTGTTAAGCTCCATTTACAATATATTAAAGTTTTATACTAAATAATTAAATTGTAATGAACACAAAATCTAATAAATAAAACATTATCAAAACATTGTAAAATGGAATAGTTGAACAGAAGATTAATTTTTAATTTATTCATATTGTTTACATTAAATAATTTAAATATTAACTTATAAATTAAATAACAATTAAATTTACTTAAATATAATAATTACCTGAAACCTATAAAATGTTCCATCAGCTTTAACAGTAAGAATATGGTCATCAATAGGAAAGAAATATCCATGTGCTGCTATTAAATGCGCAAGATGAAGAGCCTCAGCTGAAAAGGATACTAAAACCATTTCACTATACATTTATAAAACAAGTTGTTGAACTATAATATTATAATAGTTGCGAGTTATTATATAAGAATTATTTACATATATGATTACATTTACAACAAAGAAATATTTTAATTTATCGAATATAGGACTTCACATAGTTCAAACTTCTTCATTTTCATAATTTTTCAAATTAAAATAAATGAATAATTCATAAATACCATATCTAAATCATATTTCATAATAATGATGTAAAAATGTAAATTAAATTTCAGTGTCTATAACTTAAAACAAACTCTAATAAAGGAAAAAAACTTTATAACAAGTAAATAAAGTTATTCAAATAAAGTAGTTTAAGCATTTCTTAAATATATTCTAACGTCAAATGATGATTTGTTTTTGATCTTTAACGATGAATTCTATTGAATTTTTTAAAATTTAGACCGATTCATAAATAAATGCTTCATTTATAAACAGTACTTCATTTAAATAGCGAAATAAATAACATGTTTGCTCTTAATTTAAAAAAAAATACTCTAAAAATAAACCAACTACCTTTATTTATAATTCATAATTACTCTGAATCATATAAATAATTATAGAGCTAATTTAAAACAAAATTCATACAAAGTACCAAAAACTTTTCTGTTTATACAGCTTCTGCATAAATCTGTGCTTAAGTTTACAGTGTCATATGTAGGTTATGAATTTAACAAAGAATTATTTTAATAATTTTTTCTTAAGTAGAAACTTGCTTTAATAAGTTGAATTTTCTAATAACGTAATATTTTTAACATAAACTTTGCCTTTCAATAGTATTTTATAAAGAAAATGTAAATAAATATAATAGCAGTGCACTTTATGTTTTGTCTAGTTATTGCTTTTAATTAAATTAGTAGAAATTGTTTGAAAATATTATTGTAATAAGAAGTTGCAGGTTCTGGATCAATCTTTATCTCTAGATGTTTACAACTTATTAATTGGATTACTTCTGATCATTAAAATATAAAATAGTAACGTTGCAAACTCAACAAGCTGCTTAATAAATTAATTAAATTCCAATTTAAAAATAATCCTAAAAGAATTCAATAGTCTGCTTCTTTAATTAATATAATAATTAATTGCTATAATATAAAAATGTAAATAAATTCTTAACAGCTATTTTAAGTTTTAGCAGAGTTTTCTAGTAAACTATTTTCTTCTGGTAGATTTTACAGACATTAAAAAATTAATATAACAGTCAAAAGAAGTTTAAAGGAGTAATAAAAGTTTCTAGTAACATGAAGTCCATTCTGTTAATACACTTATAATGTAACAAGTATGTTTTTAGTCTAATCCAATGGTTCCTAAAGTGGGCACTACTCTGGGGCAATGAGTAAATCTAGAGGGGTAAAAAGAAGCAACGAGGTGGCAGGGAGTACTGGAGGCAGAACCAAATGGTGATCTTAGGCAAGGGTTGGGGCCACTGACAACCTTTCCCTTTTCTCCATTAAAATGGATAAGAAGAAACATTGCATTTAATGGACTTCCAGATGTTGACAACAATGTACAGTAAGGACACAAAGTGTGAGGTTTTCAGAAAAACTTTTCTAAGAATATTTCCAAGCCTTTCTCACAATAGACAAAACGGATTGGGGACGTTAGGGTATGGTTGGAAGCATTGGATTTAAGTTTATGGAACCAAGGAGGTGGTGGTGGAGGATCAAAAAAGTTTCGGAATCATCGGTCTAATTCAAATCTTTTGTATTAAACATTTTTCTGAGATATACGTTTCATTATCATATGTCATTAAATCTAAAGAGCCTCACTTATTTAAAAAAACATTCCAAGTTTAAAATAGAACATTTTAAATGTTCCTTTTAGTTATTCCATTTAAAAACATATTTTTTAAATATCAGAACTCTAAACTAATAAAATTTTTGAATTAAATATTAAGAAAACTAAAATCATAAATTTAAAATACATTTTCTTTTGAAAAACTTCTTTAATAAAATCTATANGAAAGAACCTCATGTCCTTGATACACACATTTTAAAATGGTTCTCCCCTTGATCCTGCATTCTGATTGATTGATGATATCTTTCATCACTTTTTGATTGGTCCATCTTTGTTTCCAGGTGTCTTCTCTCCTTTGACCTGGAAGGTCATGGAAAAGTCAACATCAGTGTTCAATTTGATGTCATTTCCTGATGTTGATCGAATGCTATATACAGAATTTTGAAACCTGGCAAGGCTGAAGATGATAAAACATAAGTTAGTAGGATGACGAACTCTATTGGCTTGCTTCCAGATATTTCATGTAATACTACATAATATGCAAAATATCATGCTGGTGCATACTAATATTAAATATTGCTTTTAAAACATTGATCGTATGATAATTTTGACTGTAATGAATAAATGAAGTGTGCAATACCATAATGTTGTAAATGCCAAGAAACACTTTTTACTAGTCAATGAATTCCTTCAAGTCTCGAAAAAATTTATTTTGATTTTAGCATAAAATGGTAAATTCCTCACTAGGTTACAAATAACAAAATGACATAAACATAAGCCGTAATGTTTTAAGCACCAAAGTGCAAGTCGTGACTTTTGGCACTTAAAATGTTACAGCTTGCATGTAAATTCAACTTCAAAATACAGCCACCTACAGTGACACTTTCACCACAATATTTTTTTGCGGCAGAAAACATTGAATTTAGAATTCATTTCTTCAATAAAACATATTCAGGAAAAAATAGCATTTACAACATTAGGGCATTGCACTCTTCAAATATATTCAGAAATGTATACTGTAAACATAATAAAATATTTTACAAAAATGTATTTATTGTTGTTTGAATACATTAACTTCTTGTAACTGAGTGTTTGACAATATAGGATGCAAGTTACATTTGTTAACTAACTTCTTTGGGTTTTATCTCAAAAATTAAGTGCATGTTAGATTCAATGGCACATTAGAATTAAGAAAACACAATATTAGAAAAACATTTTCATTGAATTATTGATCACAAGATGAAAAGATTCAAGGAAAACATATAGTAATATAGTAGAGCATCAATTATCTAAAAAAACTAATTACTGTAACTGAAATCAATTTGAGAGAGTTCTACTTCCAGAAATTGCAATTTTTACATAATAATGATTGGTGAATCACTCTTATATAGACCAGATATTAAGTTATTTTAGTATTAATACTAACATTAAGTTTCATTAACTATAGTACAAATAAAAAAAGCATGATTAATGAGTCACAATCCAATGCATCAAATGTTTCACTGTTTATAGGTACAGTGAAGCATTTGATGCATTTGAAACAGTATTGACAGACTTAGAAATGCAACCTAAAGCAAATTTTTCAATTCTCGTAATGATCAAGCAAGCCAAGGATTTAGCAAAGTTAAAAAGAAAAACATAATGCAAAACAAAGCAAAATTGATTACTTCTTTCAAAAAAGAATTATAATAATTTTTAATTTAAGATATTTATCTTTTTATTCTTTCTCTACCAAGTGTGATTGGTTATCTAAAATTGTCCAACCCTAATTATTTTGGATAATCGACTCTCTACTACTATTGAGAATTAATTACTTTTAATACAGCATATAGATTACAGAATTAGGAAGGAATGGATGATGGAAGAATTAATACTCAACTTGCTACAAAATATTTGGGAGTATTGTCCCAGCACACTTCTAAACCCACCATCAATTCTTTGCTTAGACTCATTNTTAAGGGAAAGAGGTCACAAAAAATTCATGACTATACGTGAGGAAGGACTGCCATATAACAATGGGGATTTTATTCTAAAAACTGCTCTACAATGATGTATCTTTTTATTTTTCCACATTTTAAATGTATTTTTGTCACTGCCAGGGTAAAAACACGCATGCTGCAAGTCCAGAATTGAAGTCTACCAGTATCCTTTGGGAAGAAATCATTTAGTCCTGGATTTAATCCCTAAATACTTGGCAATTCTAAGTACAGTACAGCATAGTAGGAACCTCCAATGATAACCATCTCTAATACAGTCACCATTTTCTCAGAAACAAATATTTTAATAAAAATGCCTACAAAATAATCCCCAAACAATGGCCATTTTTATATTCCCATCTATGTTCAGGGGTTTGACTGTATTTCATTAATTCAATAATAATAATTGTCTACCCAGACATCAATCAAATAGTAAAAAATTTCATGAATTGAATGTAAATACATAAATATATGATTAATACAGTAATACCCTGGTATTACAGTATACAGGGTATTACTGTATATTACTGCATAAATCGAATTCATGTAAGTCGGGGTATAATTTCGCAATTTGTGTAAAATCCAAGTCGGACGTATTTAAGCTAATAAATGTTCTCGTTAATCTTATCTCGTCTTTTGATTCGTTCACGGTTACAAGACACATAGAGTCTCTCAAGTCTTTGTAAATATAACAAACACAGAAATAAATAACACAAAATAAATTGTTGCTATGTGTCGATTCTGCGCGACATGTCCGAACATGTAAACTGAACAATAGTGTGGGGGGAGTGAGTAATCGAGAATTGCGTGGCGCTCAAACAAAAGACGAATCGACGAGATTTGAAAATCGCCTAACTCTGGGTTCGCATAAGTCGGGGTAGCATAAGTCAAGGTATTACTGTATATAGCTTTATTATTTAACATATTTATATATTTTTATGAGCATAAAAATATAACTTAAATTCTGATATCTTATTATTATATTAATGTACTATACAAATAAATATTACTGAAATTAAAACTTTTTTTAAAATTTCTATATAAAAATAAATGATAATCTGATTAATGATTACTTAAATACATTAACAAGTCTATACTACCACAAAATTATTATGGTATATAATAATCAATTAATACACAAAAATAAAATTTTGATGTATTATTATCAGTTCTGTAGCCAGGAATAAATCATTGAGGGAGCTAAATTAATAAATGAGGGACAAGCTAAAAATATATATAGTTCTAGTCCCAATATCAAGATCATCAAAAGATTGTATAGGACCTAGGATAAAGTAGGCCCTTTTAACCTTTTTTTTTTATGAACAAACAAAATACATAGAATGTTTTTTTATTAATAAAAAACAATCTTAAAGATTTTATTTTCTATTAGTAAAAATAACATTAATTTTATAGGGGTAGGAACTACTAGGGCCGTAAATTTTCTCCAGACCCAAGAAAAATTTCCGGCTTCCCTCTCTCGACAATCTTGCCCAGTATAGGAAGAGTATGATGAACAGGAGCAAGGCACTGCTAATTTGAGGTGGAGAGCATATATTTTAAATTAAATAAATTAAAAATTGCAGGCAGGCATTCGATGATGTCACAATAAATAATTACTTGTTCATTTTATATTAAATGAAGTTTTGTGTGAGAGTTTATCAAATATATTTTAAAAATATATTTTATGCTCAAAATGAAAAATTCATCTCTAAGATTGTTCTTGGAAGATCATTAGATGGACAAACATTAAGGATATGACAGCTTCCATAAAGATCTTTTATATATTAGTGTGAAATTAATAGGATATAAATTTAAAATAGATTCCTTATGTCACTCAATCTAAATAGTTTTAAATAAATATTCTAACAGATTAGCAGAAAACTAATAGTGCAGAAGATAATGTATCATAATTATCATTTTATTTTTTATCTCTGATATTAATGCATGTATTTACATATCTGGCTTGTAAATCATTCATATGAGGAACACACTGTATATGTAACCAATTATATTATAGTATAATATGATTTACAAATCTCATCTAAAATTGTTTAAAGTATATGATAAAAATTTGCTCTATTAGAAGAATAACAGTTTCTCAAGTATCGTACTTTTTGGTAACCAGTCCTATCATTAGAAGATTCTCCTAATGATGGACTTGGTTGCCTTGAAGTACTTGAAACTGTTGTTCAAGTGAACTCCAGCAAAGCAGATTATTTACAGAATTTGGAGTTGTTTTCATTACTTTAATGATCAAATGATAAGGCTGGATTAATTATTGGTCTAGAACTTGGATAATTAATTTTATTGATATTGCATTATTCTAATAATCAAATTATAAGGCTGAATCTAATTATCATTTAATAATTATGATAATTTGGGCTTTATTGCCTCTATATTTTGTAATGTAGTCCTATCTAAGATTAAAATTTATTTTGCATCAATTTTCAATAAATAAGTTTTGCTAATTTTATCATATCTGCAATTTGAACAAGTGTGCATGTAGAATTAAATAAATGAATACCAAAGTTTTAGGCACCTAAATCTGATAAAGAGTAAAGACTTTCAACACAGAAAACTGATTCATTTAATATGCATTATGTAAATTAAATATTCATACAGAAAATATATTTGAAATGTTTGGCATAACTTATATAATAAATTTTAGAAACAGTAAAATACTTTCCAATTTCCTACTAAAAATATCATTTCATCATTTTCAAATGATATCAATTGAGGACCATCCATTAATTATGTGCAGTTTAAGGGAAAGAGGTCACAAAAAATTCATGACTATACGTGAGGAAGAGGGAGGGGGGATTGAGGCATTGTTTATATGGACTTTTTTCAGTGGTATTAATGGCATACAAATTTGTTATTGGCTACTAACTAGTCATCTAAATAAACTATCAGAAAATATTGCAGAAAAATTTTAAGTCATTTCTTCAATGTTACAGGAGTCTATGAACTATTGTACACATAATCAAAGATAGGGTGACCACAAGTCTCCAATAGACTTGTGGTCACCCTATAGAGACTACTCCATGTTTGGTTGTTTTTAATATTTAATTGTAAAATCAATCTTTGAGTAAAACAATTTTATTAACACATTATTATAATATCAATTTATATATCAATAAATATATAAAGTTTAAAAAGTTCAATCAGTTTTAGACCTTACTTT
Organism: Centruroides sculpturatus; assembly: GCF_000671375.1. Lineage (NCBI taxonomy): Eukaryota > Metazoa > Arthropoda > Arachnida > Scorpiones > Buthidae > Centruroides > Centruroides sculpturatus. The sequence continues at coordinate 234,366 of NW_019385444.1, read as the reverse complement.
CACTGATTCTGAAATGTGTTCCCAGTTGAATTGTAAATGATATGTACACCCATGGGTATCCACAGAAAATTTTGCAGCAAAGGGAAAAAGACATCAATGAATTTTTATTTAATTATTAAATTTTTCTGGATTTTTTCATAAGTAGATTATAGAATACAATCAATACAAAAAAGAAAGACAAAGTATCCCTCAGTCAAGAGTGTAAGTTAACATATCTCAATCAGTTTTATGATTATAAATTTGCAGAATTTTTTACTTAAGCACAGGGCTTAAGTAAAAAATAGGAAAAGCAAAGCACAAGTACTGTACCTTGCTTTCCCCATCTGAAGACATCTATGGATATGCCTGTTAAACTGGTTAACTTTCTGGTAAAACACATCATTGTCTGTAGCAGGGAGGAAAGAGATCAAAATTAGCTCACAAAAACTGTACACATACTTAATGGACAGTCCCTTGATATCATTTCTGAAGTGGTTTTTGGAGTTTCAAATGCCAAATGATATGATACGAGATGAGATCATTACATGGCAACCAATAAAATGATGTCACTTTGGTCAATTTTACATGACTGATATCAATTATCATCAATTGACAAATGCTTTAGGTCACTTTAAGTGATCAATTGATATCAAATGATACATTACATACAAATCTGTAAATTGATTTAATATACTTGTATTTGAAATGCAAAGAAATATAAAATCAAATACTCGTAAAATGGCCCTTATAATTCCTGTACTAGATAGTTCCCTGTCACGATTGACAGAGCACTATGTAGTTAACAGTCCAATCTTTCATCCTAGTTGGGTTGAAAAGAACCCACTTGTTAATGTTATCATAACATGAGAAAAATAGTGAAATGTATTTATCCTCCCCTTTTCACTAGTTAATAATTAATAACATTAATAAATAGTATAAGAATTTATTAATTATACTATTTATATTAATATTAATAACAACATAACAATAAAAATAATCATATATAATAAATAATACAATGTGTTATGAAGTAACTCCATCTGTAGAGAAAGACAACTAAAAACTCCACAAGCACACAAATAAACAGATTTTGATTTTTACATTAATAATTACATGCAATAAAATATTTTGCATGTAATTAATATCCTGCAAAATATATTATTAATATTTGCTTCTTGTAAGAAACAAAAACATAAATTAAAATATTTCAAATAACCTTAACCCTCAATCAAGACAGCTCATTAACTTAAATGAGTTTAATTTTTTAATACAATAATTGTCACTTATAGTTTAATAATAATAAATATGACTTTATCTACTTAGATTCAAAAAACAGTATATCAATATTAATTATCAAGTTTACCATACAAATTAATAGCGTGATAACGAGTAAAACATTGTTATAATCTTTGAATCTTGACACGTTATCAATGTATGTTTCTGTTACTGCTTGTTACAGAAGCAACTGCAGGGAGTTCAAATATCAGCTGTTGTAGAAGTTTACAATCATTATTGGCCGAAGCTGACCTAAAGAGGGTCGAGAACGTATCCAATTAAGTAAGAAGATCAACAGGATCGGTTTCCAAAACAAGCAGTAACAGAAATATATTCTTCAATAATAATAAATTCAAATAAAAATTGTAAATTTAAGTAATTTTTGAATATAAACAAATGTTTAAACTAATATCAATAACAATTTTTGCAATTTAAAATGCATTAAGAACAGAAATAATTAATTTAAAATGAACAGTAAAACAGTGACAAATAAATACACTATTATAGTTACTATTATTATTATTATTACTACAATTATTTACTAGCATTTACACTTCAGCTCTTTCACAAGATATATTGATGTTTCATTGCAGTCATTAAGTAAATAAATGAATATTGTTCTATATACAGCAAAATATCATTGTGTGATAATTGTTAATGGATGCTTACAAGTGAAACAGTTATTAATCATTATTAAGGTGATTATATGTCAAAATTACGAAACATGATTGTTGAATATTTTATCAATTAAATTAGGAAAGGACTTTGTGTTTAGTTTTAGATTATCTTAATATTTTAATATTATTATTATTTGGGGACGTCCATTAGCTGCATTTACAGTTTAAGCATACTTGCCAACCATCAGTGTTTTGTATGTTCCATCAGTGGATAGGCCGCTTTTGTCAGCATCTTTAATGAATTTGATATTACAATAATTCATGTGACATTATCACATAAACACTTCATTTAACAAGTCTAATACCAATATATAAGTATATGCTGACGATATTGTATGTATTTTATTACAAACGACTGAATGAACCAGAACAATGTTCTCAGATCATTCACTTGGGAAAGAACCAAGATTGATATTCTTATATATGTATGTTAATATAGGTATGAGAATTTTAGCTGAAATATGATAATTTTAAATGGCAGATAGGTTAAATTATATCTTCAAGTCTGGCACTAATGTTGCCAGACTTGAACACAGTTGATTGTTAAGGGGAAAATCAATTACGGCCAACTCATCATTGTAAGGAAATGAGTTACTTTTACAGTTAGACCATATTATTGAGCAGCCCACAGTTTCTCTGCCCAAAAAGAAGATACAAATTGACCCCCCTATAACACTGTTGATAATTGTTTTATATGAATTCCATGTTGTATGAGTCACTTAGATTTTACAATTACGTGAGCCATTCACAGCTCGGCACAGGTATTTGTAAAATCTAAGTGACTCGTACAACATGGAATTCATATAAAATGGAATTATCAACAGTGTTATAGGGGGAGGAAAAAGATATTTTGTACGATAAGATATAGTAAGACAGAAAATAAATTGTTCTTAATAATTGCAATGAAAGCCAATAAACTGATTGATTGCAACTGTCATTAGTATACTGTAACACTAACAATTCACCATAACATAAGGAGGCACTCATCATGCAAGAATATCAAGACTCTTAACAGATGAAGATGAAACAAATCATAAATCTACACCTACATTTATGATATGGACCTTAAAATACGTTTTTTTTTTTCTTTGTCATGTGTAGCATACGAATTTGTTCTTATATGTCTACTCACCTAGCCATGTGAATGAACTATAAGAAAATATTTTTAAAGTCTTTTATTTTCAATGTCGGGTTTATGAACTGTTGTACGTGCAAACGAGGGGGGAGGAGATTTGCCAGAAACACATCATTTGCATATTTACGCAGAAAATTTAGTTAAATTTACTAAAATATTATATATAGAAATAAACTGCAGTCTAAAATTTTCGTCAGATGGAACGTGAATTACTGTACATGTAATTAAAGGGTTTGCCGAAATTACATTGTGGGAGAAAGGAGGTCAAAAACTGTACACGTAACTGACGGCCCCTAAACTCTAAACAATATGCACGCAGTTAATATTATAAATTAACCGACCCCTTTAAAATGTATCCCAAATAACTGCATTAAAGATTAAGTATGGCAGTGTGGATGATTTTATTATCTTTCACAGAACCAACTAATCAGTTTTACGATAATGAATCCCGCAATCTATCAGCGGTTCGATATCATTCATTGTAATTATATCTCCCATAGGACTTAAACTATTCTAGACTATCGATAGTAAAACTTTCGTTTTTCCATTTCCCATTTAATCTTCACCCAATTTATTTTCTTACGCGCAGTCGACCCCCCCCAAATAACACTGTTGATAATTCCGTTTTATATGAATTCCATGTTGTACGAATCACTTAGATTTTACAAATACGTGTGCCGGGTTATGAACGGCTCACGTATTTGTAAAATCTAAGTGATTCGTACAACATGGAATTCATATAAAACGGAATTATCAACAGTGTTATAGGGGGGTCGACTGTATTCTGTTACATTCTAAATTATTCAGACGATTTAATTACACTAAAATCAATTAAAATCGAAAATTTTTTTTTTATGAAATAACACAAAAAATACCCTTAAAATAAATAATTCTTTTTTCCCGTTTAAATTATATTTCCTTTCTTAAAAAAAAATACAAGTATATCTGCGGTTTTTCGTGTAAACACAGTGTAATTCAGTTACGGCGACATGCTCCTCTTCTAACTTGTATGGTAAATATCGAGTAAATAATACGAAATCAGCTCTGAGCAATACTTTGTGAATGATTTTTATTAACCTCTCTCACTCTCTAAACATATAAATAGATTCTTCGTGGCCATTTTCTATTATCTAGAAAGGAAACTATTTGGGTTATTATTGTAATTACGGAGCACTAAATACTTTTAGTCGCTGTCAAAAGTAATAATTTCATCAACGTTCTGACAATGTGGGCGTTCTGATGAAGAACGTCGTCTGCATTATTATTTTTTCTAGTTTCTCGGCAACTCTACAATGTCAAAAACACGAGTGAATGAAGATTCGCGCTGCTCGAAAGGCGATCCTGTTGAGGTTCTATTACATTAAAACACTAAAAAAACGTTCAATAATTAGCCGTGTTTGAATCGTCATTCGGTCATCTCGGTTTTTTTTTCCATTGAGGACTCCTCTAATGCAGAAAATCGATCGAATCTCTCTGTAATCTATACATCACAGGGAAGGCTTATCCCAGAACATGCTACACTTCAGTTTCCTTTTTTTCCCCCCCTCCATCTCGAGCAATAATAGTTGCATTGCCTTCTCTTATCGGTGATGATGCAGAAGAGTACTCTTCTGTCTTTTTATCCCGTAGATTAATATTAACACAACTGCCTCCATCGATCGAAGTCGCTAAACTGAAAGAAATTCAATCATAAAGTAATTTCCAACCCCTGTTTGGACCCGTAAATCAATTTTTATATTCTGCATCATTTGATTTATCGGGTTGACTTGACATTAAAATAAAATGAACGATAAATCAGTGGCTTTTTTTCTCCTTCTTTCTTTCTTCCTTCTGCCACCTCTCGAGAGCGGAGATGAGTTTTATGATAGAAGATTTTTTTTTTGAAATCGTGATCCAAAATAGTTAACTCCCACGTTTAACAGGTTGTAAACACAAGTTTCCATTAAGAATTATTGAATTCCGAGGGAGATATTATAATAAAGACACCGTGAAGAACGTTTAATGGAATGTACACAATGATAATTTGCATACTGGATCATAAAGATTGAGGCCGAGTACTTCAAAAAACAGTGGCGCGTTATAGCATCACGGGACCCAAGCGAATTTGAACTATGGTGCCGCATATACAGTGTTTATTTCAGACATTTTTCTTCGAGAAAAAATTTGTTTGGGACCTTGTATTGGTGGATCCCCAGGCAATATTTGCCCATAGGATAACGCGCTACCGTCGAAGGAACATATTTTGTTCCGGTATAGAAGTGAAAGACATACGCTCTTACCAGTAAACACGCTGGGTATCTTCGACATGAAGCTCTTGACAGTTTTGACAGGAACACCAGTTTGTTCGTCCTGCATTTTTTCCACCATCTGTTCCATCTGCCAAAGTAAATTACAAGTTACATATTCGAAATTTAAAATATATTAATATATATATATATATATACACATTTAAAAAAAAAAAAACAATACAGACAGTCTTCCTCTTCACCATTGTATTGCTGAAACAGACAGCTAAGATAGATAATCGATAGAAGCGAATGGAATTCGTCATATGCTAACTTAGGAACTAATATAAACCGATCATTGTGAAGATAATCACGACATCTCACACGCTGTCATTCACTCTGGCCCATCAGAATAGGGGAAGAACGACAGTGATAGAGAGGAGCTATATTCTTAGATGTAATTGCTATTCTTGATTTATGAGGTTTAGTATTCATACATGAAAGATTCCTTCGAGAAAAGCTCTATCTTTTACATAAAATACAAAGTTAAATGTGGGAGAAACCAAAATAACTATTTAAAAAAAAAAAAAATAGAAGAGGAGGAAGAAGAGAAGAAAAAAGAAAATATCGATTTTTCTATTTAAGAAAGCCATAAAAACAAGAATATTTAGGATTATTCTGTTTTTAGAGTTTATTCATCATTTCCTCTTAATTCTGTAACTAGTAGCCTTATATTTCTATATATATAAGGCTACTACTATAAAGAAATTCTTATTAATAATACGAGATAAAGAATTTTATTATTAAAAATTTAAGAAAGTGTACAAATTTATCGTTTCTCCTCCCCCGTTTAATCTATTCGTCGAGAAAATAATGATAATACTTTATTGACGTTAATAAAAAAAAGGAAAAAATTGATGATTATAACACTTTCTATGGTACCACTTTGTGTTTTCCTCGTGTTTCCATTAGTCAAGAATGGTTTCGTATTACATTACTAAAGACTACATCTTCCACGTTTCCTGTTTATTGATCAAGAATTCGGTCTTTGTTCCGTATTTTAGATATTCTCTATATCTCATTCCACATCATTATGCTACACTTGGAAGAGAAAACTGCGTATCAATATCGCATTTCACACTGCTCTAGAATTTTTTTTTTTTCGTCGTGTAGTTCACGTGTTGATAGTATTTTTATATACAGTAATTGGTGACGGATTACCCAACGAACGTACTAGGGCCTCGTCCTTAAAATAAAGGGCCTTATAAGAAAATACGGATCTCAAAGGGATACAATCAGCTACCGATAACGGTTAGATAAATTCCCTTTGAGAGGAGTGTTAAATTATCTAAGTACCAGTCGACCCCCCCTATAACACTGTTGATAATTCCGTTTTATATGAATTTCATGTTATACGAGTCATTTAGATTTTACAAATACGTGTTCCAGGCTGTGAACGGCTCACGTATTTGTAAAATCTAAGTGACTCGTACAACATGGAATTCATATAAAACGGAATTATCAACAGTGTTATAGGGGGGTCGACTTGTATTTGTATTGGTTAATAACAGCAGAAATCACAACAAAAATCACGTTACAAACGGGAAAACATCAACAAGTAATTAATTAATGAAATCCGTTTGAGTACTTTCAAATTAATTCCCAGTATAATCTAATTAATAGCAAATAAAACCGTTTGCTTCTTAACTAATCTCTTTTACTCATTTACATTTTATGTATGCAGGAATTCTTAATCCAAGTTTAATAAAAGTTTCTCGATTCGTAAAGAGTTGGCAAGCAATACGAGAATTTTCTCGCGTGTTGCACAATTAATTACGTCGAAGGGAGGAGGAGGAGGAGGAGATAGGCACCAACATTAAAAATAAAATGCTTATAACGTTATTTAAAATGAGTTGTCGACGTTCCAAATTTAGAAACCCGTGACGTCAAAGATATAGAATTCATTTCTTCACGTAACAGGAAGGAATTCTATCGGAATATGTAGAAGTTTTATAGAATTAACCAGCGTTATTTTATCGTATTACCTTACCGAAGCCGGTTTAATTTTCCTGGAAACCATCGTTTACGTCATCAACATCGCGCAACACAATAGCAGCCTAGTGTGAAACGGATGTCTGTGTTTCTAAATCGAAAAGGAGATACGACTTCCTTTTTGGGAGAAATTTTAAAATGCGATAAAATCCGCAAATACTTAATTAAACCGGTGAATTCATTTTTAGTCGGTGGTTCGATAGTAGATACAGTTGTAACCTCTCTTCTCCCCTTTCTTAACACTCTCTATCAATGACTTTAAATGTCAATACGACTCGGTGTCTTAATGGTTTGTCGGTTGCAAACCGTCTATTCATGCAACTATAGTAACATTTGTAAAGGGATATCGTGTGTTATCCATCACGCCATTCGGAATTTTTGCTTTTCATGAATTGACCATCTGTATCCTGATTGACTCGAGTTACCAGTTTTTAATTTTCTTTTAAAGGCTCTGTGTAGTGGATGAAACCTAAGAAGTAACAGTTCTTGATCCGGTTTCCCATTCGGATCCGTTAAAAGCTAGTTCCTTATGTTTCTTAAAATACAAAATAAATATATTATTTATTATAAACAAGCCTAATAATTGTAACTAATACACAGTAGCGTGTTATACCTTCACGGGGAACCCCTAATTTGAATTAGGGAGCCCCATGTTCGTGTTGACCTTAGATATTTTCATATAAAATATTAGTTTGGGGTCCCTTGTTGTTGGGGGTTCCAGACAATTACCCTTTTTTCCTATAGGATAACACAGTGATAATATATAAAAAACGATTATATAATCCTTACAAATGGCTCCTTAAAGGCATTTAAAATGTGTATTATTTAATTAAAATTAATTATTATACTCGAAGCTTCTACAAGGAATATATATTATTTAGACAACATAAATTTGAATAAGACTATAATATGTTTATAATATCCAACTAAAGAAGATAAATGTTTCTTGGTTTTTCAATATTTATTATTCTTTTACTTCACAAACAGAATGAATAATTTATAACTTTCTCTTGATATGCAAATTAATATTTAATGAGTTATCCTACTCTTAATCTGTAGAAAGTACTGTACTTCCAGATGCAATGTTATACTTTCTTCTGTTTCTAGAAAATGAAAAGTTCTAGATTTCAGAGTAAAATGTGATGTAAATTCAGAAACTTGTTAATATTTTTCCTTTCAATTTTTTTAAAAATTAACAATAAAAGCCTTGAATCTAAAATCTTAATTATTCATAGAATCGGGCCCATCGACAGCTTGTATGAAATCCAGAATAAAGTGATCCCTTTGTACCCCTTAGAAGGCTCTTTGCTACTTGTTTTTGAACAAACGAAATACGTAAAATGCTTATTTATTAATAAATAAATAAAGTACAAGTCGTCCCCCCTATAACACTGTTGATAATTCCGTTTTATATGAATTCCATGTTGTACGAGTCACTTAGATTTTATAAATACGTATTCCGGGCTGTGAACGGCTTACGTAATTGTAAAATCTAAGTGACTCGTACAACACGGAATTCATATAAAACGGAATAATCAATAGTGTTATAGGGGGGACGACTTGTACAGTATTTTAATTTTTTCCAGAGACTGACTTACTATTAAAATCTTAAAAACCAAATCTAATCTCTTCTCCCTCCTCCTCTCTTCATTTTCCAAAACATTAGTAAGAAATCTATTTGCATCTTCAAAATTACAAATCATCTTATTAATAATTCTCTGCACAGAAACCATTTTTCCCAGGCATAAAAAAAAAATCCCCACACATATAAATAAATTAATTAATTAACAAGAAACGATTTTCAATTTTAAATTAGAGAAAAGAAACCGCTTTCGTTTTGTACGAAACTCCTAGAAAATAAAAAAAAAGGCGGTTATAATTAAATATTGCATTAACCTAGATTTTAAAAAAAGAAAGAAAACGAAAGCAACTATAATTAAACAAACCATTATACACAATCTATTAATGACGAATTTAATAAGAGGAAGATTGCAGAAGACTCCGTTGCAAGAAGAAGAAATTAACTTTAAGAATTAAAACAAAAAAATTCTAATCAAATTGGCTCTTGTTTTTTTTTTTTTTTATTTCGGTGTACTTAAAAAAAAAAAAAATAAGCGTAAATACCAGCTGATTTATGGAGAGATTAACGAAGGATGCGTGCCTTTCCGCGGACGAGTGGTACAAAATGGATTATGTCTTGCCAGCAATCTGATTGCATGCAACGAGTGATGGACAGAAAACATTTTATCCGATCTTGCATTATATAGCGTGTTGCACTAAAATAAACCTTTGTTCGGGTAATGTAAACTCTGCATCTGATTTATATTATTTTGTGTAATTATGTTTTCAGTGCGTTTGTTAGATTTCCACAACAGGAACTCAATCGATTTTTCTACCAAATGGATTGGTCCTCTACAGATGCATCGTTCAATGAATGAGATCTAAAAACTGCCATTAAAGAGTCTTTCGAGTAATTGGTATTTCGATAAAATGTCTAAATATATACTTCAAACAATGACTTTTTATATATATATATAAAGACGTGCCTGATCGTTCGAAGAAAGATTAGCCTTTTACATAGCTATTATTTAAATCCTCTCTCTTTCCATAAGCACTTATAAAGCCATCTATTATACAAAATTTATTAGTAAAGATTTTTCTAATTATAAAAATTGATTTTTTTTTATAATATTGTTCACCAAATTTCCCCATAAATTTTTATCAACTATTTAGTATTTGCTGTGTAAACCATTGAACCATTGGGTAGTCGGTCGCGGGTTTGCACCTTAACCAATGGCCAGGACCGTGTAGTGGAGCGTTATCCTATGGGCAAAAAAAAGAACAATTATCTAGGGGCCCCACCAATCTTTTATAAGAAAATATTTTCCCTGAAGTCAACACTGTATATGGGTCTTCTCCCTAACTCAAATTCCACTGGGTCCCACGAAGATATAACTCACCATTGGGCCCCGTGGAGTTTTCTGGATTCTCTTCACTTATCTAATATTTAAATAAGTGCAAGTTTACCAAAGAAAATCCCCCCATAAAGGAACCACCTTGGCAGATGGTCCAATATGTTGCGTTACGTTATTGAATCGATCCAAACTGCTGATAAAAAAAACAAAAGTTTTTAAATTGCTGTTCAAAAACACTTATGTAAAACCTTTTTTTTTTTTTAAGATACTTTTAAAGTTTTTCTCGTAATATTTTTAATTTTTTTTTTCTAAAATTTCTTTAAAAAAAAAAAAAAATATATACTAAGAAGAATGGAGTCAACTCCTGTAATAGAGATTCATAATCCTATTAAAAGTTGTGACTTTTTTTTTTTTTTTGCAGGGTTTCGTTAGATAATATCTTCACCCTAAATTAATATCTCTAGAGTGAAATTTCACGCTGGAAGAACTTATAAAAAAAAATTTATGCAAGAGTATAAAAGATTTAAATGATTAAATACCAAGTTTTTGAAGTGGAACGTTGAGGATGAAGTTGATAAAAGGATGCAGTCCTTGGGTAGATTTGGGCATTGCTTACAACCAAATCTTAAGCTACAACGAACAAGAATTACTTTTGTACGCGAGATTATTAATAAAGTCTGATGTCAAAACTGACTCTTTAAATAAATTTTTCCAAAAAAAAAAAAAAAAAAAAAATGTCCGAATTAAGGCGGATCATAAATAATTAAAATGACCCGTTAAACGTTCCTTTTTTTTTTTAAGTCCTCTGCCATGAGGAAAGTTCACGGATATTCTTTGCTATCGAATGGCATTCGTGTGACTACTGTGAAGTCTTTCTTTAATTTATGGCAAAGGGTGGAATTTATAAATATTCTTCCACTCCTGATTTGAATTTTAAAGTTTTGATAGATGAAAGACAAGTCTTTCCAGGAATGTTTGTAGAAAAGGAAGAGATTTGTGATATCCTCATTTAATATGTAAAAGAAAAAAAAAAAATGCTTAGATAGATGTAAAAATTAATATTATGATTATAAAAATAGGATCATGTACTTTATTTATTTATTTATTTTTTAATGTAGAAGTGAAAGAACATCTAAATTAGTTCAAATGATTGCAATTTGTTTAGGAAAGGAATAAAAGATTATAAAAAAAAGATAACTGATCCTTTCATTTATTTCAAGAAAGGGAAGAATGATTATTAAGCTCTATATATTATAGGAAAATCATAGGAAGTTTAAAAAGCTATACATCATAGGAAGATCAGAAACTATACATAAGAAAATTAGGAGCTATATAATATAAAAAAAAATCATTGGAAGTTTAAGAGTTATACATAATAGATACATAAGATGTTTGATTTTTCTTTATTTTAATAATTTATATAATAAATACATAGGATCTTTATGTAAAGAAGTTCATTGTTGTTCTATAGCAAGAAAAATTATATATTAATTATATATTTCTTCATATTCATAAATAATTAATAGTAGTATAAGCAGGGCTGGACGTGCGGTCTCTAAACTGTAATATATAACAGGCCATTCTCCTCCACCAAATAATGATACATGTAAAAAATGTAAAGCACTAAGCTGCAGCTTGTTTAGCTAACATACAAATCCTATCCCAAGTATAAGGGGGTGAATGGTTTTACAATGAAATATTATTAATGCAGTATTATAAATAATACATCATAGGAAAATCATTAGAAGATTAAGAGCTGTAAGTAATAGAAAAATATTTAATTTTTTCTTATTCTAATAATTTATAAAATAAAATACATAGGATCTTTCTGATAAACTAGATTATCATATTAAAAATATCCTATTCTATAACAAGCAAAATGCTGTATGTAATAGGAAGATTAGGAGCTAGGAAAGAAGGAAACAAAGATAATTAAAATTACTAAAAATGTATATAGTATAAATAATTACTTAAACCCATGTTCCATATATGTTTCTATTAACAAAGTAAAAAAAAAAAATCTGTAATTTTATTCATTACACAAGATTAAACAATCCTAACTTTATGTTTGATTCTGTATCAAAATAACATGAAAGTATTTTATTCCACCAGTAAAGTAACTTCAAAAACAACAATTTTATAAATTTTCCTCCATTAAGGCATTATTTTAGAAACAAAAAAACATCCTAGACTGAATGTAATTTCACCAAAAACTCCAGGCAAAATACAAAACACCAGTCCTTTTTTTATAGTTTTTCAAGTAAAAAACTCACTATAATCATAATTTTAGAATTTTATATTTTTCACATATAATATAAAATATATATAGCAATAGTAAATTGTTTAGTTTCAAGTTTAAAACACTTCAATTTTATCAAGAACAAACACCTTTAAGATTTCCAAACCCCCTGTTTTTGAGAAAGAGAGAGAGAGAGAGAGAATAAGCATCAGTAAGAAAAGTCAGAAGAAATTGGAAGCTTAAAGTTAATCCAAGGGGGGCATTACATTAAATTATCTTAGCGATAAGTCCAATTTCGCATTAACTTGTGAAATGTGTGGTTAAAGGATTACAAGAGGAACTGAATGCACTTTAAGATATATGTCAATCCAAACTGGACATCTGCTAGGACAGATACAAAAGATTCCATAAGCGAATTTCATTACACATTTCACAAAAAAAAAAAAAAAACATTCGCCATCTTTATTATCGATTTACTCTTTTTTTTCTTCTTTGTTTTATTATTTTTCTGTCGTCATCATTGACTCGATGGGAGGACAATCGAGTCAAACATGTTTATTCGATGCACACGAGATGAAGTTCTCGTATTACTGGAGTGTAAAACTTCAAATAAAATAAAAACCCGGTAGAAATTTTTCATTTTTCCCCCCCCCCGCACTTAACAGGTTTATCTGTTCTCTTCGACTGTAAACAAGCCATTATTCGATTATGGAAGATGGAAACAGTAGTTATATTGTTGATGTTCCTCCAATTATGAGAGAAAAACTAATTCAAAAAAAAAAATTCCCACTCGGCTAAAGCAATTGCTGTAATTAATTCGTTATACAATAACAAAAGCAAACGGCTCTTTATCCAAGTAGATTTTGTTTACATTCTAAATAAACAATGGCATGACCGATAGTGAAAGTTACGATAAACTTTCTCGCCATTTTAAGGGAAAGGCGATCACCATCTTCGATTAAACAACTTTCTTTTCTCTCCTCTTCCGTTCATTTATAAGCTTAAAGACGTTTATAAATCACTACATCGGAAAGTTTTCTAATTATAGAAAATTCCTATGGCGTTTATTTGTAGAGTGGAAGAATTTAGAAACATGCCGACACATATAGCGTTTTATTGCCAAAATTTCGAGTTATGAGAGTTAAAATTGTGTTTGGCACGGTGGAAAATAATCCAGGAAACATGCCCGATACGTGAAAATAATGCGAAAACGTGAATAAAATGGAGACGTTGGCAGAGAATTTTTTCTAGAAAATATGTTTTAAAAAATAAAATGAAATAAAAAACTTTCAACCTATTAAAGTGAGGAAGAAATCGGAGAAGCTACATTGTGGTCAGGCATTCGTCATTGCTTGAAACCAATTTCCGTTCTGTCAAATGGGAAGAGTCTTAATAGGGGAGGGGGAGAACGATGCGATGTCAAATAACCGTACAATGATGGATAATCGTATCCGCTGATTATATGACACAGCTATTTGTAATATGTGATCCGAGCAGATTTTCAATATTTCACGATCGATAACTCGACTTTTGTCGTCATCCGACCGTGAAAATTACAATGGGTGTCATACCACTCCGTTTTAGGAACCGCTCCTTTAAAAGTATGGTTACTTAATCCTCCTTTGAATCAATCCAATGAGTTCTGCCAGCATGTAACTACCTGTTTCTGCTACAGGTTGCTGCTGGCATGTTGCCACGAATGCAGCCAATATATCACTCCACTCTGGACAACTTAAAAAAAAGAGTGAGAGAGAGTGAGAGGAAGAAAGAACATAGGAAAAGCATCAAGTTTGCTTCAAGTTCAAGTGCACTGGAAGATTTCATTGAGCAGAGCAAACGCCTCGAAACTCAAAAGGTTTTGGCACCGTTAGACAAGCCACGAAGAACCTATTGTGAATTGTGTTGTGTGGCCAAACGCGATCGATTGATTTCCGACAGGTTTACCTTCAATCAATGCCAGTCAATGGACATGCAGATGCAGAAACCGCTCTCCTATTTGTCTGTTCGGCACATTTGACGTTAGGAAAAGCCTCCACTGCAGGAGAACGCATTAAACACACAAAACACTTATCCGAAGAGGAAAACGTGACAACAGAAGGCCACAAACTTCCGAAAGATAATTTAATTTTCGCCATCAAAAGGCGCGCGACTGCAAAAAAGATTTTTAAAAAAATATTTTCGTATTTCTATAAATTTTATTTAAAAAAAAAAAAAGAAGAAGAAGAAATTCGATAAGGAAAATGGACAATTGTCTACGGGACGTAATCGCATTTCACACCCCCCCCTCTTCCTCGCCTGGAATTTTATTTAATTCCGCATCATCCTCTCCCGCGAAAGTCTCTTATAAAGTATTCCGTATCCTCTCCCGCGAAAGTCCGTCCTGTCTTACCTTTCTGTAGACCATCTGATTAGGATTTTCGTCTAAATTCGCCGACTGTCCGTTTCCTGGATCGCTTTTCTGTCTATACGCCATGTTACTACAGCGGTTCGGTTGATTTCTTGTCGCGAGCACAACCCTGTTTTTGGCACCAGGATGAGCGGATGTTAGTCTTATCAGACCGAAATCCCATAGCGGATGTTCACCGCATCTTCCGACAGACGGCTAGAAGACGAACGTGGAACCGCAGGAGGGCATCGTCTGCAGTGGAGGAAGCGGGATGTGAAAGATTGAAGATTCGCCATTGTACGCTGGCTCCTGCAGCAGGCCGCCCAATGGAAGCTACCGAAGAGGAGAGCGCCACCACATCGTCCCCGTCACGTGACCGGAATTAAACTGACCGGAACGGAAAGTGGCCTCCCCCCTTCTCACTCTCTTCCTCTTTCTAAACCGTATTTTAATTATGTTCGTGCCGCAGCTTCCACTTTACTATTTTAAACGTCCCCGGCCGCACGCTGAATGTAATTAATTAATTGTTTCCTCTACCAGCATTTAATGTATTCGTAATCGATTTACGATTTGGATTATTTCGTTCCGTAATCGAATGGCGAATTAAATTTATTTATATTTATTTATTATTATTATTTTTTTTAATTTATGGGGTGGTGTCACGACGTCGTAAATGGTGATCGATTCTTGTTTTCGTTACTCTTCGATAGATGGCAGCACGAAATGTTAGTGAAGTTTTTTTTTTTTTTTTTTTTTTT
>NW_019385444.1:174714-214791 GCF_000671375.1 Centruroides sculpturatus | reverse complement strand
CCATTCCAAAAGATGCGTTCCAGCAGTGTTTCCAGCAATGGCAGGAACGCTGGGAGAAGTGTATACATTACCAAGGAGACTACTTTGAAGGGGATTAGGGTTTTGTACCTCAAAGTCAATAAATTTATTTTTGCCGACCAAAGGTCCGATACTTTTTGAACAGACCTTGTATTTATCTGAAGTTAATGGTAACTAACAATTAGAAGGCAATTCAAAATCACAAAATTATCCCACTTTAAATCATGCATTCGTGTAAATTATTTTATTTAAATCATACTATTGCAAGAATAATATTGAGAGAATACTGCTAGTTTCTTTTTCTAGGGTTTTCTAGAGAAAACCCTAGGAAAGAATTTCTACACTTATATTATTGTAAATGATTGTAAAATTGAAAATAATACACATCTTTTATTATAAAATGTAAACGTATAAACATTTCGGTTTCAAGACATAGAAATAAATACAGCAAACAATGCAGTTCTGATTACAATAACCATCAGCACGTGCCATGTGCATTTCTTATACAAAATTTTTACGCTATCTTCAATCATATTGAAAATATTCTATAAACTTGCTGTTACTACAAAGTAATCATCATACAAAATATATTGCAATATATATTATTTTATATTATTATAATCAAAAAAGTCCAAACTGGAAAAATGAGAGATACAGCCATTCTCATTATCTGAACCTAATTATTCCTGAAAATAATTTGAATACCAGAAAATTTTGTCATTATTTTTTATGGGAAAAATTCTAACTCATTCCTGTTTCATCTGAATAACTCTAACCAATTTCCCCAAATTAAAGCTAGGTTCACATTGGCATACAAACTGCCCTTTTGGCAATTGTTTTACCAGTTCATTAGAAGTAGAAAATTCTCAACTTTTGACAAATCTTGATTTGACCGATCATCTTTTCACACCTAGTATTTAAAATATTTTTGACTGATCATTTTCTAACACACTTTATTTCATGTACTATGGTGCGAACATTTTGCTTTGATTAGTCTTCATTTCATTCTTTTCTAGTGGTTTGTAAGACAGCACGAACCTAGCTTAATTAAACTTGTAAGGAACCAAGTCCGTGCTTTATTTTTAGTTTACTTTTACTTTGCTTTATTATATTTTTTGTTTGGGGCTTATGTTTGGTTAGGACGAAAGTTTCCTCACCCACCACCCTAATGTTCAAAACGAGAAGATAAAAGATTAACCAACTCACCGACGACGAAACGATAGCGCCATAGCTAGCATTGCACTCATGTGCACGCCCGAGTGGCAGAATTGTAAGTCCGCACTGAAGGGGGAGACACCCCAATAGGCTTTCTAGGAACTTGTGTAACCTTAACAAAACATCCCGATAATTGTTAAAGAAATGCTGTAAAAGGTTAACAAAGTACTGTCGAGAAATAAGCTACCAGATAACGAAGAGAAAACAATGTTACGTGTAGATATGTAAATGAGGGGAGTGGCTACAGTAGAACTGTGACGTCACCTCATACTATAAGTACAGTAGCTCAAGTGAAGACAGAAGAGGTGAGCTCCTGAACGGAAAGCGTTGGTCTGCTGGTAGCAGTGAATAGGTGTCGAATAGGAAATCCTAGTAGGAGATTGAAGGTTCGATTTTGGTGATTTGGAAATAGGAAAGTCTTGAGTAGAAGAAAAGGTTCCGAGTATTAATTGAGGTGACGGTTAGGATTGATAGTTATAAGAGAATTTGTATCTAAGTTAAGAATTGGATTTTGTTTTGTCGGAATTCCAAGGGGAATAGTTCTAAGTTAGAATAAGACTTAAGTTTGTCGGGTTGATTTGTGATTTGATTTTGATTAATAAATTTGTTGTTTGTTTATAAATCTTGTACATAGTATTGGTTAAACTTGATTAAACATTTATTATTGAGATTTTTTTGTGACTAACTTTGTCCTTAATTTATTTCGGTGCACGCTAAAAGTCCAGGCCTGGCAACTAACAAACGCGAACCCGCGTAAAGTACCCGTTAGGTCCCGGCTCTAAGAAAAATATCGTTGTAGAGCAACCAATTAAAAATAGTACTTTACAAACTAAAACACTGAAAATTTATTTGTAATATCAACTCATGGTTTTAATGAGAACATTTTAAAAGTTCTGTATAATAGAAAAAATACTAAAACAAAAAAATAAAATAAGCGTGTCTTCATATTCCTTTGAAACTCAACATATGGTAGGGTCAAATTTAAGGCTCTTATCCATCTAAAACCTCAATACCTAATTTAATTAAAAATACTATATGATTTGGTGGCATTTTCAAGGATGTAAGAAAAAGAAGACAATTAACTATACAACTGTCTAGTGGCCTTACAGAAGAGATTTATTTATGCAAGTATTTTTCACATTATATAACTGTCCTCTTCAGGCAATATCATTCACAGAGAACAGAATGCTACTAGTACTAGTAATTGCATAATATGTCTTTTCCATAATGCTGATAGACAGTTGTATTGTTAGTTTTGTAACATTACTTGACGTCTAGTGTTTTTACATTTTATAAAAGGACGTTAAGAAATGCTTTTCTTTAGTATGTTTCTCCTATTACACAAACTTTTAATTGTATATTTGCCTTGGATTTTTGTACCAGTGATAGTAAATAATAATTACACTTAAAATATACTATAAATGCTAATCATCTTATTAACAAATGCTTAATGGTGTCATTGAAGAATATGTTTGCAAGCAGTAATTCAACAAACTTTGCTCAGTACCCTATATTAAAAATTGTATATGAATTGCATTTTCTTTAATATGTAGTAGACAGCAATGAAAATAAACCAACAAGGTAGTGACACTATTGTAACAAACAGTTAAAATAAGCTTTTAAGACTGCACTGACTGAAATTATGTAGTAAAAATACCCAACCTTGAATGTTTTTCCTAGTAAAGCCGTTGGAGAGCACTTTAAGCAATTTCTGCTTTCGTAGGAAACACTTCTACACTACAGCTACTCACCATTGTTGTTTGACTCTTTGTACACATTGTTTTGTACAAATAAAAATGTTTAACCTGAAACAATGCAGAATTGTTGCAATAACTATAAAATATCAGAGGCATCCAATCAAGAAAAATCGATATTATATAAAAATGTAATTAACTATATGGTAAACAACAACAGAACGTGTGCATTCACCATTACTAATGAATCTGAAGAAGTTTATGTCGAAATAGAAAATTATATGGAAAACTTCATCTCTAATTTTTCCGATAACCAGTTTAAAATTGATTTTTGAATGTCACAGTTTTCATTTGAGGTACAGTATGTGATATGCATAAAATTTATGGTGGCAGCCATCTTCACTCCTTTCTTCAGCACTTATGAACCTCACTGCACTAGTGTTAAGGCAGATAACTTAAAATGAAAATAGCTTACTGTAATTGTCTTTTAACAAAGTGGCTTTACTAGGAAATGCACCCTTTATGAGAACATTGATACAAATGGAAACAAGAGAGTTTCTCATACTTCAAGCTTTCAACATTCATTCAACAACATTCAAGCTTGACATTCCGATTTTACAAATGTGTAATGCTAGTATTCCTTAATACAGATATTGTGATAGGTATAATACGCCGCATTGAAATTTGATCAGTTTGCATGACATAACGACTACATTCTTCGGCTATCAACAACATTCTTACAGTCATTATTTCTACTTTCATCACATTAGTTGGCTGAATAAAATTGCATTACAGCTTTGCTTTTTTTATTTTAATTGAATGAACATCATAGATAATGCCTTTTTTATTATTTCGTAAATAAATAAAATGAAAAAACAGCAAATTTTTTTTGTCAACTAATGAGAATGACTAAAGTGGCAACTATGACCAGAAGAGTGTTGTCAACTCCAATCTTACATCATACAAACTGATCAAATTTTACTGCAGAATACTGTACTAAAGAACATTCGCTGTAGCAGAAATTCAGATAGTTTAGTATGGCTTTAATTTTATCTGTTCACTGGAGATACACACGACCCATTTTATCTCTCCATCCTGTCGACCTTTAATTCCCAAAATTAAATAGCATCGATCCCCTAGTAAACAAACCTCCTTGCAAAATTTCAGAAAATTTGGACAAAAAGCACAGGAGTTATTAAGCTTCAAAGAGGGTAAACAAAATCATGCCCCCCACATACACTAATGTCCATACATACAGAAAAAAACCCTCGAATATTTTGCATTTCTGGGCATTTCAAAGACTCGAGTCCAAAGATGTAAAAATCTTAGAGGGTCATTTTTTGACCAATTGCCATACTTTTCCTCTGTTATGTATAACAGCCAGGAAGTAATAATCTACGTTAGCAGTTTATTCAATATATTATGAAATGTCAAAAATTAAAAAAAGTGGATTATCTAAATTCCAACTGGCATTTGGTTTCATCAAATATCAGCTAAAATAATGAATAAGGACTTTTATTAAATATCTTTTAATGGCAAATTGCGATGTAAATATCTTAGGATTCGTAAAAACATAATTTCTAAAAATTTCTAAATATATTCTAAAAGTATTTAGAATATATTTAGGGAAAATATGAATGTAAAATTTCAGACATTGATTGACATATAGTGTTCAAAAAAATTACTATTCAGTGAGAAATTTGTAAGCTTTTGGAAAACTTCTTTGCTG
The DNA here is from genome assembly GCF_000671375.1 of Centruroides sculpturatus. Classification (NCBI taxonomy): domain Eukaryota; kingdom Metazoa; phylum Arthropoda; class Arachnida; order Scorpiones; family Buthidae; genus Centruroides; species Centruroides sculpturatus. The sequence goes on along the minus strand of NW_019385444.1, from coordinate 210,135 downwards.
AATGCATAAGGTCCTATGAAATCTTACCTCTTAGATCTCCAGACCTCACTCCCCTGGATTTTTATCTCTGGAGTGCATTGAAGGAACAAGCATATGAGAACAACCCGCATACTCCGGAGGAGCTGAAGACTGCAACCCCAGAATGTGTTCAACAATATTCAGCATTGCGTGCAAACACATCTTCAAGTCTCTGGAGAAGATCTCCAGCATTTACTATAGGATAAACTGCAATATTGTATATAAAACTTCACTTAATCCTTATTTTTTTCCACTACACAGTAACTTTTTAGATACCCTGTGCTTCTGAATCAATAGACATACTGTTATTTCTGTTTTTAGTAGGTAGTTTGTTTTATTGTTAATGAAGGCTTTGAAAAATTTTTCAAAATTAAAAATTCAAACAAAGATTAAAAGTTATTTAATCTCTTAATTAAACTTATTGTTGAATTATATCTACAGTCAAATAATCAAACAAAGAAAAAAATTGAAGTGGCTAAAGTCAAGTCAAATGAAATTTGAATCAAAGTAATTAAATGAAATGAATGTGTGTCACTACCACCACAAGATTCAGATTTTATAAAAATCTAATTTACTGTTAATTTGAAATGTTATAATGACATTAGTGTGTTGTTTCTCGAAACTGTTTCTCATTGTCTCAATTTCTCATCGTTTAACTGGAGTTAGACAAAAAATTTTTAAGGGAAAATTCCTCCTCCTCATATACTGTTTGATAATTTTATTAACTGTTTTTTCTATTTTTTTTTCCCTAACTTTTTAATATTTTATATATTTAAATTATTTGTATAAATAAGACTAATCTAATGGTTTTGTGTTTATTATTTCCTGTATCGTCATTAAAGTTAGGATATCCAGGCACTAAAAACCATATAAATAGTTACATAAACATATAAGCAGTTATAAAAGCCATAAAACATATGAATTATAAGTTATAACTTGTATAATTTTTAGTGCCTAGATGTTGCAGCTTTAATTAAACATCATTTACACAATTGTGATATTTCCATTCATTTGGAATATTTTCATTAATAGTAACTTTTCTAAAAATAGACAGTGTATTTTCACTAATCTAAACTTCTGCTTAATCTGAACTTACTCAGCTGCAATTTTAAAAAATTATAGCCCTATAAATTCCCACTGTCATCCGTCCATCTTTCCTTAATCTCGAGAACAGAGTTAGATACATGGGCGTAGCCAGAGTTTTGTTATGGGGGGCCTAGTGGAGGCCAACCTGACACAAAATTGAATTATTTCAAATTATTGTTCATTATTGGGCACCGAGCAAGCCATTCACCTTTTTTTTTTTAGTATTCAAAACTTTTATTTTAGCTTTAGGTGTTTACAAATCGACTCAACACTTTTTCGGCTGTGATTTCCTGGGGGGCACCAGGTTCCCTGGGAGGGGCCGTGCCCACCCATGCTCCCCCCCTTGCTACGCCCATGGTCAGATAGATGAAATCCAATACCAGATAGGGAAACCTTGGCGGCAGGAGGCCCCGATTAACAATATATGAACTTCTGATGCAAACCAGAAGTCACGTTATTACAATTCAAAACTTTTTCCCTGAAAGCAATTAATAGATGACAGGCACGACTATTGTTAAAGGAAAAGTATGATGTACAAAGGCAAGCCACTACTAATTTGAGGTGGAAAACATATATTTTAAATTAAATAAATTAAAAATATGATTAAAAATTGCAGGCTCAGCATTGTGGCAATGTCGCAATAAATAATTACTCGTTTTTCATTTTTTATTAGTAAATAACCCAGCCAAAAAAACAAAAAAATTATAGATAATTTTCCTAAAAACACGCAGAATTTGTACAATTAATAAATATTACACATTTTAAATGTGTGTGTTTTGTAATCCTTTTCGTCTTTCTTTTATTCCTGCTAATTAAATACCAGATAGGGAAACTTCAAACAATTTTTGTACAATAATTAGTTTGGATTAGCAAGAGCATGATTACTTTAATTATAATCACCTTATACGTGAAATAATTTTACATCTGCAATTTAAATATTAATTGCATAACTTTAGTATGATTTAATATTAATTCAAACAGTTGATTAATTTAATTTCAATTTAATATATTTAGATTACTAAATGTAATAAAAAGTAATCTTGAAAATTTATTTATTATTGGCTGTACAAGATATAATATTTAAAACCTAAGATAAAATATTTGTGGACAACAATTACTTTAAAGGGCTGGATTTGTATGCATGTGTGTGTTTTTAAGTGCTATGATTGCAGCTGTAGCATTTTTCACCTCAACATCAGAGAACTTTCTGTGTTGTTTTTTTCAGTATTGGATATATCCAGAAAGCATATGATCTCTGGTCCAAACTATATGGAGGTGTCCCAGTGCAGTCCCATCATTGCAGCAGCAGCATGTGGCAAGGCATTGTCCTGGAGCAAAAAGCACTCTTTTGGGTAAATTTGGTCTTCTCTTCCTTATGGTCCCATGCACATGGATTTTTAGGAAATTAGCATAGTAAATGCTATTAACTGTCTGTCCACAGGTATGCCAGTGCTGTAGGATCATATCATGTGCATTAAAGAACAGTGCTTTCAGAGAAGTGTCTACGTCATCTATCGTGATAACATGCAAGGTCTTTCTTTCACTTGATGTAATAAAATGCTTTACATACAGTATGGTAATCAAACTGCAGGTTCAGTCACATTGACATACGATGTTCACAAACACCTGCACAATATTACCATGACTACTTTTTAGAAAGAAAAACAGAGGCAGTACCATTACTTTTCAATTAGTCCTCATATATATTCTAAATTTATAATCATAAACTTTTGTACGTGTAAATGAATCAGGATATTTTCACATAGACAGTCATCTCATGTTTCTACAACTTTTCCTCTTTACATAACTTTCCCTGCAAAAATTCCCAGTATAAGGCATCTCCACTTATTGCAATATTTAACTTAAATAATAATAACAAATTAACATTACATTTGGGAGTTATCAATGCATAAAGAATCAATCAGATGGTACTTAATATATTTTGCCAAATTCTTCATTCTACTTCTCATGAGTAAACATTTCAATATTTATTATATTGGATGATCAAAACAATATTTATTATATTGGATGATCAAACGAAATGTTTGATCATCCAATATAATAAATACATACAGCATGTAAATAATTTAGCATTAAATTAAAATAAATAATATTACAGAAAACCCTTTATTTTTTTGTGTTTAATTTTACTATTAATATGAATTTGAAGATTTTGAAGTATGCTTAAAAAACTAATATCAGCTGTCTACAATGGGAACAAATTGACACACACGCATTTAATTAGCCATTGGTTTTTATGTATTATAAAAAATTGCTTGTGTCGATGGGATAAACTATTTTCTTGTGGGCAAAAATAACTTTCAGTGTAAAATTTCAGTTGTAGACTAAAGAATTTTTGTAACTTTTTGAGTGATCTCTTCTTTATTTTAAGGTTAAAACACATTAAAAAGAGGTAGGTAAATCGTTTAATCATTCTAAAATCATTCCAGATATTTTAAATAATTTTGAGAAGCAAATAATGAATTTTTCCTCACTACTTATACAATATTAATATCTATATATTAAGAAAAATAAACAAACACATCTTAAGTAACATATTATCAATAAAATCATTACAAAATTATTATAGATTTAATTTCTAATTAAGAATTTGAAAATTAAAGTTATAAATAGTTAGATTAACTAATTATAAAAAATGCTTTAAAAAGTTTTGGAGACTTATTTTTACACTTTTGTCTTGCCAAAAGACTTACAACTCACTTAGAATCACTTTTTAAGACACATTACACTTGCTTCAGCAATTTTTGCATCATTAGTTGAATGGAGATATAGCAAACATTTTTTGACTAAAGTTTGCTTCAAGTGATTTTTTTTGGCAACTCTTTACAAATCATACTTTTTGTAAAGTTTGTAAGCTTTCATAGTATCTTAAATAAATGATTCTGATGCAGTTGTAAGTCTTATGGCAAGATAAAAGTGTAAAAAGCCTCCAGTTGGAATGTTTTCTATAATCAATTAATGAAAAGTTCATTAACCATTTAGAAGAATCTAACATGAATAACTAACGTATATAATAATTAATAAAGAAATTATTAACAATACAAATTCCTATTATCAAAGAAGAATTTTTAATATATTGTCAAAACTAATATAATGCGTAAATATATTTTTCCTCAATCATTATCATATAAATTACATTAGTTATTAAAAAATGAAATCAACAAAGTTTTAAACGTCAAGGTAACCACAACAAACAACTTCTTAATTCAATTATAAAAGTATAAAAACAATCTCTAAATGTTAATTAATTAAAAGGAAAAAAGTTTGAAGTAGAATTCAAACCAACAATATATTCAACTTGCAACTTTGTAGAATATACGTTAACATTAATTATTCTATTCAAGCTTTAACAATTTGGATTTTTCTGGACTTATTTAGGCAAAACAGTGTTTACTGTGTTGAACAAGAATAATTTACTTTTTATCTGAATATTCTCATTTGATATTCAAATTGATTTTCTATTTACAATGAATAAAATATTTAATTATAAACAAATTTATTACGAAAACTATTTGACATATGAAAATATTACTATCATTCAGTGTTTAAGAAATGCAGTTATTAATTTTCTTATATAGGTATCCTTCATATAACAGTAGTTATGTTCTGAAAAAAAGTGCCATGTTATGCGAATCCATGTTATACGAAACAAAGGACTAATACAAAACATGGGGTTAGGTTCCAAAAGTTAACAAAAGTATACTATTCTTTTTCATTACTAAGAGAAATATGTTTAATAAAGCAATCAATAGCTTATTTCCAATCAACAATTAACTAACAATCACAATTAAAAGTACTGTATTTTGCATTAATATTAATTTTAGTTAAATGAGGGCATTTTTTTTTCACAAAGTATAGTCATCTTCTGAGCTCTTTTGTTGATCTTGATCAGCAATATTTTCATATTTTTTACCATAAAAAATTTTTTATGGATAACAAAATAAAAATACATTATTAATTAATCAAAAATTTGTTCTCGCGGATAGAATTTGTTCAGTTGAGTACCGAGTGAAGTTTTTTTCTCAGAATTTGTGTTTGAGTACTGAGATACCACTGTATTTCATTCCTTATTTTTAAGAATGATTGCTTATCTACAGTTAAAAAAAAGCTTAATAATACTTACCTAAAAATGTTTAAATAAACTTTACTAAATACAAAGATTAATCTATAACAACAAAACATAGTGACAGTCTTAAGGGTTAAAGTCTGAAAGCAACGATAACAACACCTAATTAATAGGAAAGCTAGGACAAGAAAAAAATTGCACTATCAGTTTTCATTAAAGCACAAAAGGCACAAAGAAATGAAAAATTTCGATTTCTAAAATCCATGGGCAAATTTGAAACAGTATACATGAATACTTGAATAAAAAAAATATTGAATACCAGAGTTTGCACTTTAAAGTTGTGAAATTTTGTATGGAAGATTTTTCAAATTCTCAAACCATGTTAGAGTGAAACCAGAAACCATGTTGTACAGGGGATTTCCCCAATTTCCAAACTTGCTATAGAAGTGTCATGTTGTATGAGGGATATCTGTATTCCCCAACTCTAGCAATGACGGCAGAAAAAATAGAAATATACAGAAGTAAGATAAGAGAAGGCTGTTTAAATGCGAGGGATTCCGAGAGCCTACCTTTGGCATGGAAATATTTGGTTAAGAAATTTACTACAAACTCCGACCAGAATTAATACATTGAAGATTTATGTTATTTTTGTTTTATTGTTTTATTTTAATTTTTAAATATTCTTCCACAATTTTTTTCTCTTGTAAAATTTTTATGTTCTATTCATGGAACATTTACGTTCCATTTTAGTTTTCAACCTGAAGATGGCCTATTAATTAGGCTGAAAACGTTTGTTGTTTAAAATTATGTTTATTTCTCAGCAAAAAAGGTGTTTTGTTTCTCTTTATTTAGTTGCTGAGCGCTTTTGATATTGATATCTGTATATCATATTCCATATATAACTTTTGAAATGTTATTACTAATTTAATTAGATATTTTAATTATTAAAAACAAAAAATTGCTAAATATTTTTTAAACTATTTCAAATACTTTAATTATGTATCTGTAATTAGATGTACCGAAAGGCAAAAATCTTGGACAAGAAATATATGTAAGAAGATTATTCTAAAATTACAAGAGATACAGTTAAATTTGATACTTGTTATATATAGATATAAATACTGCAGAATAATTTGATAATTTCTCTCAAACTCAAACTTGCAAATTATTTCAAGTTCACGTATTGACATCAGATTTGTTTGTAATCGGAGATTGATGGGTTTTCCTTCAATGCCAGGGTAGTAAAACTTTATTTCTTTTGCAGGAGAGTGTCAGTAGAACCTGGAGTCACCCCTACTTCTAATGTAAAGAAACTGCAAACTTCTTTACATGAAACCATATCAATCTTATTATTCGATTTTTTCTACAATGAAGTGTAATATAAATGACACAAGGTTTTCTTTACATCTGTTTAATTGTCTTTTTTCATTTTCCAAAGTGCATTTTGGGTCTTTGCCACTCTTCTGTTGGCGTTTTCCATTTAGATGTTATACATTTAATTTTTCAAAAATGTATAATACTGTGGCTTTTGCCTTTAAAACACTAAAATACTTATAAAAGTTTGGATTGTTGAACTGTAAGCTGAGAGCTAAGTGTCATTTAAAAACCCAAACTTTTATAACTATTTTAATGTTTTAAAGGCAAAAGCCACAGTATTATACATTTTTGAAAAATAAAATGTATAACACCTAAATGGAAAAAGCTGACAGAAGAAGGGCAAAAACCTAAAACGTTTCTCGGCAAATCAAAAAAAAAAAAAATTTAACAGATGTAAAGAAAGTCTTGTGTCATTTATATTACACTTCATTGTGAGAAATAATCAAACTGTTTTACTATCCTACAAAAAAAGTTGGAGCTTCTTGCTTAAAAGTTGGTCATATTACATTTTTATTGTTTTGTTGTACTCTGGGAAAATATTGTCTTTAAGAGTAAACAGTTAGTTTTGTCAGATCTTATTAGTTTAATTTTATTTTTATATTTTTATGCAACTGCAACTGTCAAAAATCAATTGCCTAAATTCAAAAATTAATATTGCTCAAAATATTAGAGAAAACACCAACATTTTTTCTGATTGTTAGGAGAAGAATATTTTCTATATGAAAAATAAAGTGATCAAAGCAATAATGCAAGGCACATCAAAAATTTGGAATTTACAACATGTCATTGAATGCATAGCTTAAAAACTTAAAAAATTCTCATAATTTAATCAAATAAAAGCATTAGTCACAATAACTGAATAACACTTATATAACAAACAAAAATTTTATAAGGTGCAAACTTTATTACCAAAATTATTTTTCATGTTTTTGTAACAATGCATCGCAAGAAGTTACCAGGAAATCAGACAGCTCTATGTGGCATTTTTACAATGAGTCAAATTCAGATGATGATGCAGTTAGTTAGTGCCAGTAAAAAAGAGCCAGTGCCTTCAACAAAGCAAGTGAAAGACAATCTAAACCAAATAAGGATTTTTATAGAAGTATGAGGATGTGATGCATCTAATGTTTGATCTAATGGATGCTGTGATTAAAATAGAAAATAAGACAGTCCCTCATATTAATTTTTTTCACCAACATTAGAAAAGGTCAGTCTCACTTTCTGTAACAACTCTACAGCTTTTTTACTTTCACAGCATGTAATTGCAACAGACTGATCACATGTATTGTACCTCCATGTGAGAAATACTTTCTTGTAATATATGTAAAAATATTTTGAACAAACAAGTACCTTCACATGTATCACAAGATAGTTTATTCAAAATAATTTTATATCACTAAGTATATAATGTTTATGACATTGTAATTTTGTAATTATGCAAGTTTATTGTAAGTAATGTTACAGTATCATCAACAATATTCTGTTAGTGTCATAAAAAAGAACATATATTTACATTATGAGAATACATATGTATTTTTAAAGTGAACAAAAAAAAAAAAACATGTCAGAAACTACAGTATCATATACTGACTTTGCTGTCTGCAAATGAAATGGTTACAATGTATTTATTGATATAGTGTCATCCTTCCATAATGCCAAAAAACAATCAGAACAGACGTGAGCATTGTAACAGAATTTGACTTACGTGTTTTGTTATTTTAAATGTTTGATTATAAATTACATTATAACTTATTTTCTTCATCCATATGAACAGCTTTGCTACTATATTACAATAATCTCTACAGATTTTCTTAGCTACAACTAATAATTTTAAACTTGGCAATTAAATGGATATTGCACCATAAGTACAATATCCATTTAATTAGATATCACAAATTAAAAAATGTTTATAAATATTTTATTAAAAAAAACATCATATTTTCATGTATATGGAAAGCAAATAATGTAAAATTTTAATAAAAATTACTTACAATAAGAATGGCTACAAAGCATGCAACAGTTGTATTCCAATCACCATATGATGAAGCTTTGCCTACTAAAACACTATAAAATATAAAATCTCCTAAACCAAGTTTAACTCCTCCTGAAAAATTTAAGCAATTCTTATTAAAATTATCTACTGTATAATTATTAAAAAGTTAATCTAATTATTTAAAAAGACTTACTTTCTTCATCTTCAAGTTGTGTTGTTGCAGTTGGTGCAGTCTGATTATTTCTATGGTTTGAGCTTGGTTGCTGAACTCTAGATTCTGTTCTGTTTGATAAAACAGGTTGATTATCTGTTTCTTTATTAACACGTTCGTTCACTACATCCTGAAGCTCTTCATCTCCAAGCGTTTCGCTAGAAGCTACTTAATAATTAATTGTGCAAATCAAAAAATTTATATTGTATAATTCTATTTTAATTTAAAAATCAACTTACACTGATGTGATGAATCTTCAAAGTTTTCAGTTTCTTGTTCTTGAGGAGAAGTATCAGGTCCAGCCATTGTTACACACCATGTCATTGCAGCTGAAAGAAAATATGTTTAAGATTATGAAATTTCATAATAAATACTATCATTAAACAATGCCAATATATTTCAGACAAAACACTAATTTCTTTGTTAAGACAGTACACAACTAACAACCACAATAACAATAACTTTGATAATTCCAAAATTAATGAAATAAAACAAAAATAAATAAAGAAACTAAGTTAAATAATTAGATGCACGAAATTACTAGATGGTTGAACTTTTAAAGCACTTGAGAACAGTTCTAGGCTTAAAAATTCCAAAATTGGATTAATTTTTGAATATTTTCATATTTCCAAACTGCCTTTTTGAAAGATGCTATGGCTTGTATTATTGGCTGAGAGTCATGAAAATGGGAGTACATTTCATATTGATGATGATAAATTAATTTAGTAGTAATACATACTACTATATGTATTATTCTTAAATAAATAAAATATATTATTCTTACATTAAACTTGAAATACTTACAAGAATATATTAAAGCTGGAAAAATAGGTTCATTCCTTTCTTGAGCTGTTTCCACTAAAATTCTTAAAGGTCCAATTGGACACAGCACAGCTATTAAATCTAAAATACATATTGTTTCATACATTAAAGGCACATATACATTAGAAATTTTATGTCATTGCAATTTACTTATTTACAATTTAACTCATTGTAAAAACATTTTATAAAATTTCTAATATAAAGTAATAATCATACTTTAACAGTTTCATTCATAATAGTTAAACAACAAACAAATATAAATAACTGATATAACATTATCATCTTCAGAATGCTATATTATTCTTATTTAGCTTAATAATGATGATGATGATGATGATGATATTTAAATTGAATAAATATAATAATTATGTTCAAAACAATAATGTATATATGGTTACAGAACACTATATTAATTGAGATAATTAGCTGTAGAAACTCAAAATTAATTAAATCCATTAATTCAGTACTATAGTTCATACAATTAGAATTAAAACTATTTTAGTCCTGTCATAACTTAATATTTGAGTTTTGATCTTGTTTGGACTTTTGAAAATGGATCTACAGGCCTGTTTAACATTTTCATTGAACAAAATATATCAAAATATTTAGATAATTTAAATGATCACCAATCAAATTACAAAAATATTTGACTGATTAGTTTACAATAAATTAGTCAGAATTACATTTAAAAAAAAAAAAAAACATTCTCTCATATTTTTCTAGAAGTTCATATAATTTGAAAAATTCTAATCTAAAGTATAATTTATTTATCCAATAACTTTAGCTGAAACAATGACATAATCAATCAATATATATTATAAAGGTGAGTGTACAATGTGTGTGCCACTAAAACTCAAAAACGAGTCCCAGTATGATCAAGGAAGTTATATGGTGTGGTAGCCCTCTATCCCCCATCCATGAAGAAGGTTCCCATTTTTTACCTGAAGGGTGTTCTGTTGAAGATATAAGGGCTGGAAGTTTCGCCTTCTAGAAATTTCTAGAACAGTTCAGAATATTCGAGAGTATTCAAGAGCATTCCACAACATTCCAGAATGTTCTGAGATGTTCTGGAACATCCCAGATCATTGTGGAACATTCCAGAACACACTCAAATGTTGTGGAATGTTCTGGAACATTGTGGACCATTTGAAGCCTTTTTTGTATGGGTGGACTACCCATTGATGAGAGTATATAAAGCAAGATCCATCATGGGTTTGAACGTCAGTTTCTTATCAGTGACGAAGGGAAGAACAGAAAAAGAAGTGAAAATTCCAAAGTAGTGCAGTGAGTAAATAAAAACAAACAGTGAAGTGTGAGTAGTCAAAATGATACAGTGACTGAATATAAATTGAAAATAAAGTGTGAAAACTGTGTAAAGTGTACTTAGTGTATTTTTTAATAAAAAGTTGATTTGATTTATATTTTATACAATGCCCAAACTTAAAAAAGGAGGAGCTCTTGCCAGTTCTGAATTTTCTTTTGAATATTAAAGTTGATATCGTCGTCGACAATATTATTTTTAGTTGCCAAAATTGCCCCTTGAAATAGCCACTACGGATTGGTATAGTTGTGAACAATGTTTGGATAAATTTGGTCGATGAGTTTGTTTTCAGTAGTGGCTATGTTGCAAAAATCACTGTTGAGTTCAATAAGGCCGGTTGTCTGGTCAGTGGGATATGTGCCTTTGCTTATTTGTAAAAGTTTTTGAGCAAAATGTTGTTTATAAACAAGTATTGTAAATAGTTAGAATATGTTTTCAATAAAATTTTTTTACCTCTTATATTTTAAAGTTTATCTTTTTATTCCAATTACCACACAATCTCATATCAACTCCCTGAGCAAAGCCGGGTACCCCAGCTAGTAATTTATATAATAGAACACTTTTGTGATGTATTGCATTGTATAATGTCATTATCTACTAAAAATTATGTATTCATTAAATATCACCAATTCATTTGATGATTTCAATTTCACATAAAAATTAAATAATAAATACTTACCCCAAACAGAAATTACTCCTAAGACCACCCATGTTGTCCAATCAGGCAAATACTTAATGAAAACAAGAGCCATTAATGCAGAAACCAAAATAAGATATGCTTGTTGTAAATGCAAAGGTCCTTTCCAATGGATACATATCATTCCTACTACACCAAAATTCCACATAATTATTACAACTGTTATGTAATCCATTGGTATGTTATATGCTCTCAACAATTCACTGAAAAATATTTAAAATAACAACAAAATTAAATAATTATTATAATTTATAAATCTATCGTTTATAATTTCTCATTATTTAAAAACTAACCAATTAAAACTTAGAAAACAAAGTTTCAAAAAAGAAAACAATTTCTCTGAATTATGATGTATATTAAATTATCGTCATTATAACTTACCCAAGATAAATGTATGCAAATAAAAATAGAAGCATCAAAGATGAAATTATTAGCCATCCATGAATTACCTAATTAAGGACAAAAATATTAAAAACTTAATTCCAACTTTAAAAAAAAAAAAATGCTTCTTTTAACAAAATAAAAGTCATTCTATGTAAGAGACAACCCACAATGTAAATAGATGCCTTTATTTTCAGACACTGTCTTTTATTTCACAGTATCCACGTGATACAAATGCCACATTTGCATACTAAAACCAGAAAGCCTTAACCCAATTGGGCATGGAATCAATGAATTCTGCTATCTTGGCCTGTGGAGTGTTGGCTCACTCAACACCTAAACAATCTAAAAATCACAGGAAATTGGTTTTTGTGAATGTCATCGCATTGCATGATTCAGCAGATTACAGACATGTTCAATGGGATTCACACATCAGATGACTGACTGGCCCATGGAGACCCTGTATTGTCATCAATTCCAGGTATTTTTGGCAATATGGTAAGGAGCTCCATCATCCATGAACAGAATGGTTGTTTTGTCCATCAATGGAGAATAGAGGAAGAAAACTCTTCTCCAATATGGCAATGCAGAGTTAATATTGCCTCATGCATTTGCTGGCTTTCAGGGTGTCTATTTACTTATGGGTTGTCTCTAATTCATATAAAAGTGTAATTTTTACAACTTATTTTCTTTTAATCATTTTCATTGTTTCTTATTAATTTTCGACAATCTATAACTTCATCTCATAACTACAATTTTCAAACATATACTATTCCTGCCATAACATATTCTCTATAAAAAGCTTTATGAAGAATAAAAATAAGAGAAAATGAAAAGCTATAATACAAATTAAAATAATAACTTCAATATAATAAATATTATATGACATTTTAAAATAAAAATATAAGAAGTTTTTAATTCTAAAAAAATTTAATTTGATAGTATCAATATAATGCATAAAAGCAAAAAGTAACATAATTTATTGTAAATTAGATATTTGGATATACTAAATTTTCAAAATGACAAGTTCTTTCAATTAATTAATTATAAATAAATCTCAGTAACAGTCTGAAACAGAAGAATGAGTTTGCTTATCACTTAAATATTTTCAATTAAGTTATTTATTTTGAGAAAATATTTGAAAATACTAATAGCTTTAAAATGACATTTCTAAAAAACAGGTTTTTAATGTAATGTTGTAAAGATCTTTTAATTGTTCAATAAATTCTTGAGATGAATCAGAAAGTCTTTAAATATTTAATCTAATATACTCAACATTCCTTTTTTGAATGTACTATTTAATTTTCTGTAAAAAGTCTCCTTCTACTTAAACATTTCACATAATTGAGTGAATAAGTGAAGGATTCAGTGAGGCTGTCAAATGTTGCTTTATAATATGAGATATTAATCATTTTTCAGAATTTAAATGGATTTCTTGAAGAATATGATTGAACAAATTTATTGAAAATAAGGGATTTTGTATTGCTATAATAATTTCATTATTTTCTGTCTTACATAACTAGCTCATGTTTCCAAAAATTTGATGGTGTAGATAATTAATACATTGAGAAAATTAAAAATATGAATAATACATCATTTATATAGATTATACAATAACAGAAAATTCAACCTTATCATATAATCTCCCTGCAATTCAATACATAATTATCCAAATTCCAACAATTTCTTAACAAAACAGATTTATCATCATAATATTATCATAAGCAAAACTCTAGAAAATTACAAGTATATAANTCTACTAAATTTGAATAATCTACAGATGAATAATATATAAACTAATCTTTTTAACTATTTTAAAATTGTTCCACATTAAAAAAGATAACTGTGTCTTTATGATAACATTCTACTTATATTTTATCCTTACAGTCCTTATATAAACATATAAAATTACATCTCCTGACTGACTGACTAGGTGACTGAGTGATTCATCACCCAGAGCAAACCGCTGAACCTAAAGAAGTAAAGTTTGGTACACAGTTAGGGTACATTATGAAAATGCACACTATAACAAGTGGATTTTTCAAAATTCCCCCACAGGGGGAGGGAGAGAATTAAGGCTTAACCTTAAGAATGGCTTCTACTGTACTATTTTAGATGCAATTTTTTGTTTTTTATAAAAACAACTAACGATTGAGAATCTTACTGAAGTACTGAGGGAGAGTTATTTCTATCAAATTGAAAATTATGTGAAGGTGAAGCTGCAGGTAACAGCTAGTTTCATTATAAATAGCCTTGTTTTTTGTTTAAATTTTGTTCTTAGTTTTAATTTGAATGCTTATAAGCATTCAAATTAAATCTAAGAACAAAACATATAAAACAGAAAAATTTGTTAAATTTTTTGTTACAAACTGAAAATATTCTACTGATACTCAATCTATTATTGTATCTTTACACAGATAATACTAAATTTTATATTTCAGATAATGAAATATAAAATTTTCAGATAATATTTCAGATAATGAAATATAAAATTTAGTATTAAATGATGAGAGAGACAATTTCAGCTATTGTAAAAGTTATTCATAACCTGAAATGGTTTAAAATATAGACAACAAAGATTTATTTAGAATAATAATAAACTCAATATATGGAAAAGATTATAAAACATGAATTTAAAATTACATTAAAACAATTACTGATTTCCTTCATATTTTAAACCTTATATGTTTTTAAATAAATTAAAAAATTTTTCATTTATCTTTAACAAATATAAAGAACAATGTTTTGGAATCTAAAAATGGCTATTATAATAAATGAAAAATAGTTTTTAAATAAAACTGCCAAATGTTTAAAAATTTCTCTCATTAAATTTGTATCTTAGTCACATTTCAGTCAAAGCACACAATAAAGCAACAGAAAAATATTACCATTTATGTTATTTATTTTTGGGAGTGAGATTATTCCTACTTCAATATTACATTTGTTTTATATGCTAAAAATAGTCTATTTTATTACAGCTGTTAATTAGTCATGGTAACTAAAATGATTAATAAGCCAATTTTTCCATAACTAAAGCTTTTAATCATAGCATGAAATTTAGTCAAGTACTAGATCTCAAAATAAAATAGTCTGAAAATTTTCCCTCTTTAAAGAATGTTTTAAACATATTTTTATCTTTATACATATTACTAATATCATTAGAGAGTCAAATCTATATTTGTAATTGAGCTATCTAACATCTTGAAAAGATTATTATGAGCATTCACTGGCACACTTTCACTAACAAAGAATCAGCCACTGTAACCCCAAACACAATTTTAATCAAAGATGACCACTTTTTACCATAATTTTTATTTACTTTTTTATATTTTGAAGTAACATAAAGAACGACAATGTCTGTTAAAAATGTTTTTAAAACAAGAGAGAAATATTGTGTAGTTACTGGAAGCAAACTTAAGCATTAGAAACCATTCAAATTCTAACAAGTTATTTTGTACATGATAAAATTCAACAAAGAACACAGTTCCTCTTTGATTTTTCATCCAGTATAGATGATGATCCAAAACAGCAGATGCTCATATGAATCATCAGAATCTGCTGTTTTGGATCATCTATACTGAATGAAAAATCAAAGTATGGATGTAATGGTATCATCTATCTGATAGATAATAAATTATTTTGTGTGTGGATGCAATGTATCAAATACTGTGGCAAATGGGGATAATTTATTTAGTAGATTTGTGCTTGATAATTTGACAACTAACTAAACAAGGAAAAAGAATATTTAAATATCCCAAAATTAAAGTTCTTAATCAATATTTAATTTATAATTTTTTATAAAAATTGCTTTATTTTATAAAGCATAACATTTTTGTTAGAAACTGTAATTTTCAGTGCTTAATTTTTGTTGTATATCAAGATTATTTATGATGATGAATTTAAGATTAAAAATAAGATTCATGATTAATCAATCAAGAGCAAATGCAAACTTTATACAAAATGTCAAGTGTTTTATTTGAAACACTAGGGACATCCATACCATCACCGCAACTTATTTTCTGAATGTAAGCTGATGATAATAAGATGGATGTCTCAAAAACATTTCAAATAAATATCTTCCTTTTATTCAAATGAAAGTACTTCTGTTCATTGTACAGCAATTGAAATGTATTATTTGAATGAAATATAAAATAATACAGTAGAGCAAGTTATCCGAATGTTGATCAACTGAAACATTGATTAACCGAAAGCTTTCCAGTCAGCAAATTTAAATTTCCGCTAGTGGTGTGGCACTGCAATCTTTGGCTATGTCTTGGGCTACTCCAATATTATTTTTGTTGGTGTGCATGTTTTAGCTGGAAGCACTGGCATGACCATGAGAGGGTATTTAAGGACATGCTAGGATTTGAATGAATTTCAACATAGGATAGGTTAATATATTTTTTCGTACATAATCAGTTATCTGAAAATTCAATTTTTCGAACAACCCCAGTCCCCAATTGATTCGGATAATCGATGCTCTACTATACTTATGTTTGAGTTTCAAATGAAAGAACTGATTTCTTGAGAAAATGTTTGCATCTGCTTTTGACTGATTAATTACAATATGGTGTTGTCATCTCTTTGTTTAGTAGTATAGTTTTTCATTTATTTTTCTTCAAAAAAATGTTTCAAGAAAACTTATTTCATTAGTATAGAAAAAGAATTGCATATTTTTTTATGGTCATTACAGTAGAACAGTAATATTTCATCAACACTAAATAAAATTAAAAACTAATTTTTTTTGTATAATAATTATTAATAAAATGTATTAAAATTGTTACTGTTTAAATAATAAAAAAAAGCTTACAGATAAGTATTGGTATGGGAATAAAAATTAATTGAACTAATGGTTGCCACCACCACCAGCATGCAAAGAGATACTGGAATGAATAATTTTATAACATGTTTAGCTCCATATTTTAATTCCTCTTCCTCCTCTTCATCCCAACTAGGACCTCTTGCATTATTCTGATTCACAGAAGATACAACAGAATTTGGCTGTCCATCTCTAAATGTCACCTCCGTATCCAATGGACCATTACACTGCTAGATATGAGAAATAAAATTCAAATTATCATTAAATATACTTACAAATTTGTTTTTTTTATTATTTAAACTAAAAAATTAAAAATCATTTGATCAAAATTTGAAATGAAAGCAAAAAAATAAACTAGTACATTAATCACATGACTAAAGGAATTTAATTTCATTAAACTGTTCATAACTATATTATTTATTTAAAAATTTCATATGCATCAAATATTGTACAAGTCATATGTTAGACGAATAACTTAATAATTAACCCTCGTGAGACAACATATTGATTAAAATGAATGCACTCGTACTCATAATGGCCAAATCTGCTCTTTTTCAAAAAAACAATTTTATTAATTTTGTCCATTATTGATTTTCTGTGAATCACAAATCTCATCCATTTTATCTGTGATTAAATTTGACTGTTATATATCCTGTGAAATAACTATTTAAGTGATTTCAACCAGTTTTATTTTTCTATTCAACGTTTCTTAGATTACAATTACATCATATAATTGTTTCATATTACACTTACTATCAAATAACACATACATGTCTATTGAGATCTGAATTAAGTTAGGATGTAGGGTTTACATCGTTGTTTTATTCAGAAAAATGCATATGGATCTAAAAGAAGAAATGGTTATAAGATAAATATTGGAAGACATAATTATTGAACCTTTGACTGACAATGAAAGTAACTTAGATGAAGAACATGTAGACATAATTTGGCTATTGTAGAATGATAACTATGTAACATGTAAAAACCAGATTTAATTAAGTCCAAAGTATGTCACTTAGTTAATATATTATGTGCTGGATATTACTAGTATAGTGACATACTTTAGCTGTTGTAGAATTAGTAGATTCTGATTTAGAGACAAATCAGAAAATTCAGTAAGTCAATCAACATATGAAGATTTGACTGCACTATGTGATAAAGATGCTGCACAATCAAATATATGAATAGATATAATATAACTTATTACAATCTTGTGCCAGAAAAACTTAGGATAGTTAAACTGTAACTGATTACTTGCAAACTTTAACGCTGACGATATGATATGTAAAACAATTGACTATACAAATATAAAAACATGAAAAACTGCAGATAAATTTCCTACAACCATCGCATATGCAAAGTAAAAACTGTAATAAATGTAGAAAATGCATGTGTTGGGAAACACAATTGCCACAAGTCAAATTTACAATTCTGAGGAAAAATAACAGGTATAATTCGATGTTACAGTTATCAAAAATTTGTAATGAATAAAAGAAATCATTTAGCAAATAAAAAATACTACATTTATTTAAAATTATAAAAGAAATCGGCAAAATGAAAACTGGTAAAAATACTGCAACTACTTGTATTACAAGACATTGAATGTGATCTCACAAGGGTTAAATTTATCTAAAGTAAAATATGTAATAATAATTGGAATTTTTCATAATAAAAATTGTTAATTTCCAAATTTGTTGCAAAACGTCAAATAAATTAAAAAATAAAAAACCAAAACAACTGTATATCAAGTATTGAGTGTGTACAAAAGCAGATCTGAAATCAAATACTTGTTAACAAAAATATTTTTACTATAAATAATTACTTATACAGTAGTAAACTATTATTTGTATGTAATATAAATATACAATATAAAATATCTCATTCATTAAATATTATCATTATTTAGTAAAAGTAAAAAAATATTTTTATATTATTTAGTGAAATATTATATATTTTTACTAAATGTAAATAAAATATATGAATTGCTACTTTAAATTAATTTTTAGCATTTTTCTTGGGAAAACTTGAATTAACTAATACATCAAAAAATAAAAGTATAATGTTTTTATTTCATTTGTCCAATTTGCTTAAAACATTTCTAATATATAAAACACTTTATATCTTATAAAGCAATAAGCTTTTTATATTGTATACAAATACATCATATGTCAATATTTGTATTTAAAATTACAGTAGAGTGTCAATTATCCGAAGCGTCAATTATCCGAAAGAATTCCAGTCGGCAAATTTAAATTTTCGCCAGTGCTGTGGCGCTGCAATCTTTGGCTATGTCTTGGGCTACTCAAATATTTTACGTTTTTGATACTAAATTAACTTCTGAAGTATAATTTTTTATTGTTTTTATATTTTTCAATATATTTATTTTGTTTGTACAAAATAAAAAAATAATTTTTAACGATACAATAGTCTTCNTCTTGTCAAAGTGTGTCACGTGACGTATCGGAAATGGAAATAATATTGTGAAATTGATTCATTTAAATAAACATTAATTTAAAACGTGATTAATACGTATTTTTGCTCTACAGATTTGAAGGTAGAAGTTTATATAATTTGTGTACATAAAAACCTGTGTAAAGCGGAATGCACGATACTGAATACGTTTGTCCGTCTTGGCAGGTTCCGTTTTGAACAGGTTTTTGTTAACAGAAAATTGCTCCGTTTCGAAAAATTTTTTTCTGTTTAGTTGAATATGGCTATCTCGAACATATTTATTTCGAAATTTATGCATTTTCAGCCTAAATTCAATATGTTTCTGTGTTTATTTCGAATAATTTTCTCCCAAAATCTCTCTGTCGAAGTGTGATTACAAATTCGAAACTTGGAGACTACGTTTTGATGGTATAAATTGTAACCGAGAGACGTCTCTTGCAATCAGAGCTGTGGAGTCGGAGTCGTGGAATTTTGATGTTTTAGCTGGAGTCGGAGTCGGATGGTAAGGAAAAGTCAGAGTTGAAGTCGGTAGATTTTTGCAATACAGTACGTAGTTGTGATTAATGCTACTTTTCTCCGATGGACTGCATGTTTGGCTTGCTTCTTGTCGAGTTTTGGAAACTATCGACGAATTATTTCTGTTAGATGTGTTAAAGATGCTTTATTTACACCTAATACGGGTGTATACTGTACTTGCTATTCTATTAATATAATACGGCTCAATTCGAGCTCCAAATGAGACTGTTGGGACCTTAACGGAACTGTAGAGCATAGCTGTAGGAGCAAAAAAGTCAAAGGAACCACACATCTATGTGTGACCCTTTGCCAGATATAGCCCCCTAAATTACTTTGTGACATATTCTTATGCTTTTTTTCTATCTCCAAACCCTCCCACAGATGTATGATTTTTTTTTTTGTAAATGCTAATGAAACAAAGTATTTAATAAACATTTAAAATTACAGGAAGCTATTTAGTTTTCATTATTAATACATCTAATTAGACATAAGCTGCAATGTTATTTTTATCTCTGAATCAATGCTTGGAATCCTGCATGTAAACAATAATGCTCTTTTTATTAGACTGCTGATAGAAAGAGCATTATTTTTTTTCCGTTCCTTACAGTTTGGTTATCTACTATATAATTTTTATAATCTCTTGTTTTAATAATCTGAGCCTGAATACCGACTGTGAAGCCTTCTGTCTTGATAAATATGTTTTTAGATTTTAGCCAGGTTTTGATAATTTTTCATTGTTGTCACTTGTCAGAATAGTGGAATATTTTCCACATCAAGCATTTGTTTTTTTCTTGAGGTGTTGACCTCATACCATACACACATCTTTGGAGGATGAATTAAATACTGTATATTGTTGATCAATGTAAATAAATGCTGCATTGGCAGATTGCTTCATTAAAAAAAATAATTTTATAGTTGACTAATTTGTTTATTATATAATTCTTGGATATTCAAGAGATTCCTTTTCTCCCAAAGACCTCTTGCAGATTTACTGATCTTTGATGATGAGATTGGAATTTTTTAAATATAAATCTGATCTGTTACAGGTTTTCAAATTTGTCTGTAACCAATTTATAATATCAAAATTACAAGTTAGAATAGGTACATCTGACATATTTATTGAATTGATTTTATTTTTAGAGTTCAGTTGTGTATTCATTATTTGTTTTACTTTTTTTGTATTTATTACAGAGATGCTTTAATTTGATTGACATAAGTACAAATTTGGGTTTCCAAATATTTGTATCTCTCTTCTCCAGTTAGCATGTTGAATTTGTTTTCTTCATATACTTCCAAGTTTTCATAATTTGCTTATTTATACTTTTATTGAGAATAAGTGTTGCACATTTATCTATTTTGGACTCCATTTATATTCTTCCACTGATCTCTTTCACATGGGATGAAGATCTTTGAGAGGAGCCAAATAACTTAAGATCATCTATATACAAAAGATGAATAATCTTTTGTTTATCATATTATGGTTCAAAAATTGAATGAGGTTTGATGACCTCTCAAAAGACTGATGAGCTAGAGCATTGTTTTCAAGCAAGATGGTACAAGCTGTTACATGTAGCTGTTACATTCATACATTTTATCTGTCAACTTTACCTCAGCATTGCATTATTTCTAGGTGATGTTAGATGAATACCTATCTTGTTTTTATCACCCAATGCATGAAGATGTCGGATTTAAGATAATTGGTCTCGTGACTTTTTACTAAATTTATAGAATTATCTTATACCATAGTTTTCCTTGACTATGGTAAATTATATCAAATTATTGTAGTGATATAGACCAAAAAAAATCAAGCCTATGCCATTTTGATTAACAAATGTAGAGAAATGGATCATGAGGCTACTAAACATACTATCATTAAAACTTCAACTCTTTTTGAATACTTTATTGTAAAGAGTTGTTTAAAGTAAAAAGAGTTATTGTCTTGTTAAGTTTGCCATTTTCTCCACATCACTTATCACTAAAGGTCCAGATAAATATGAAAGTGCTATGTATAGGATGACAATTTACCAACCTATTTACATCCCATGGATGTCTGTCGACCTGATGGAATACAAAAAAAAGAGTTTCCTGTTGTTAATAGAACAAGAACAGAGTTTCTCTCCTATGATATTAAATCTAGTTTATGGCCAGTATAACACTAGCATATTTAAGGAACAATTGTTGAGAGAAAAATAATCATAACAATGATCAAGAAAACATAAAACATGTTTTATGTTTTCTTGATCATAATCCTTATTTTGTTTTGCAGTTATTTTGGAATGTAACACAAATATTTTTGATTTACCTTAGGATCTTCTTCAGGCAGAGTTCTAGAAAAAAATATTTCTTCTTGTGTGATTGGTGTTCCATTCAATTAGTTAGTCAACGGCTTTCAGTTCTGATAAGTGTCTTGCAGGTCTGTCAGGCTCATTATTAAGTAGAGTTTTGGAACATATTTATAGAGATGATCTTACTCTTTGAATCAAGCAATCTATGGAATCTTTTACTGTAAAGAGGATCCATCTTTTCATTATGATAGAAAAGATGGATCCTCTTTACAGTATATTGGAGTAAGAGCATTTAAAATCAAAGAACAAATTTCTGAATATCAAAGAGGTACACCATTCTGGTGCAAATGCTACTAGATGAAGACTTTAATACTGTATGGAACAAAGTAGATGTGCTTGATTCTCTTCAATCTGTATCCAACTGCCTTACTGCCAGTCTATGGATTCTATGTGGTGTAAGTTAGAACTTCTAGATAATAATAATAATAACACTTTTTCTAGTAAGTTTTAATAAAAATGAACTAACTTTTCAGCTATTTTGAATAGCCTTCCTCAGGTTTAACATAATTTCAAATGTCAATTAGAACAAAAGATCTATTGAAATTCAAACTTATGTTAAACCTGAGGAAGGCTATTCAAAATAGCTAAAATGTTAGTTCATTTTTATTAAAACTTACTAGAAAAAGTGTTATTATTATTATTATCTAGAAGTTCTAACTTACACCACATAGAATCCATAGACTGGCAGTAAGGCAGTTGGATACAGATTGAAGAGAATCAAGCACATCTACTTTGTTCCATACAGTATTAAAGTCTTCATCTAGTAGCATTTGCACCAGAATGGTGTACCTCTTTGATATTCAGAAATTTGTTCTTTGATTTTAAATGCTCTTACTCCAATATACTGTAAAGAGGATCCATCTTTTCTATCATAATGAAAAGATGGATCCTCTTTACAGTAAAAGATTCCATAGATTGCTTGATTCAAAGAGTAAGATCATCTCTATAAATATGTTCCAAAACTCTACTTAATAATGAGCCTGACAGACCTGCAAGACACTTATCAGAACTGAAAGCCGTTGACTAACTAATTGAATGGAACACCAATCACACAAGAAGAAATATTTTTTTCTAGAACTCTGCCTGAAGAAGATCCTAAGGTAAATCAAAAATATTTGTGTTACATTCCAAAATAACTGCAAAACAAAATAAGGATTATGATCAAGAAAACATAAAACATGTTTTATGTTTTCTTGATCATTGTTATGATTATTTTTCTCTCAACAATTGTTCCTTAAATATGCTAGTGTTATACTGGCCATAAACTAGATTTAATATCATAGGAGAGAAACTCTGTTCTTGTTCTATTAACAACAGGAAACTCTTTTTTTTGTATTCCATCAGGTCGACAGACATCCATGGGATGTAAATAGGTTGGTAAATTGTCATCCTATACATAGCACTTTCATATTTATCTGGACCTTTAGTGATAAGTGATGTGGAGAAAATGGCAAACTTAACAAGACAATAACTCTTTTTACTTTAAACAACTCTTTACAATAAAGTATTCAAAAAGAGTTGAAGTTTTAATGATAGTATGTTTAGTAGCCTCATGATCCATTTCTCTACATTTGTTAATCAAAATGGCATAGGCTTGATTTTTTTTGGTCTATATCACTACAATAATTTGATATAATTTACCATAGTCAAGGAAAACTATGGTATAAGATAATTCTATAAATTTAGTAAAAAGTCACGAGACCAATTATCTTAAATCCGACATCTTCATGCATTGGGTGATAAAAACAAGATAGGTATTCATCTAACATCACCTAGAAATAATGCAATGCTGAGGTAAAGTTGACAGATAAAATGTATGAATGTAACAGCTACATGTAACAGCTTGTACCATCTTGCTTGAAAACAATGCTCTAGCTCATCAGTCTTTTGAGAGGTCATCAAACCTCATTCAATTTTTGAACCATAATATGATAAACAAAAGATTATTCATCTTTTGTATATAGATGATCTTAAGTTATTTGGCTCCTCTCAAAGATCTTCATCCCATGTGAAAGAGATCAGTGGAAGAATATAAATGGAGTCCAAAATAGATAAATGTGCAACACTTATTCTCAATAAAAGTATAAATAAGCAAATTATGAAAACTTGGAAGTATATGAAGAAAACAAATTCAACATGCTAACTGGAGAAGAGAGATACAAATATTTGGAAACCCAAATTTGTACTTATGTCAATCAAATTAAAGCATCTCTGTAATAAATACAAAAAAAGTAAAACAAATAATGAATACACAACTGAACTCTAAAAATAAAATCAATTCAATAAATATGTCAGATGTACCTATTCTAACTTGTAATTTTGATATTATAAATTGGTTACAGACAAATTTGAAAACCTGTAACAGATCAGATTTATATTTAAAAAATTCCAATCTCATCATCAAAGATCAGTAAATCTGCAAGAGGTCTTTGGGAGNATTTTTAACGATACAATAGTCTTCATTAGACTTAACATCGACGAAAATTCAACGCAAAGCAACACGCAATGGAGAAAAATTTCAACATGGGATAGGTTAATATATTTTTTTGTACATAATCGGTTATCCAAAATATTGATTTTCCGAACAACCCCAGTCCCCAATTGATTCGGATAAACGACGCTCTACTGTACATGAAAAAAAAAAGAAAAAAAATAATTAAAAATTTCAATAATTGCATAAGTTTAAAATTGTGTATGTGTATGTATACATAGTAAAACCTCACATAGATGGTCACCTTCAGGATTACATAAATGAGGTGGTCACTCATGCAGAGTTTTGAAAAAATTGATATTTACAGAATTGTAATTAGAGTACAATACTGAATCCTGAGAAAGTTTAATACAGATTGTAATGTAAAAAAAATATAAATAAATAAAAGGTTTATGTAATACTATACCTAATTTCAAATATACAGTAATTCAAACTTTCATACAGGAAAACATATATAATTGAAATAATCAAGTTGATGCACCAATAAAACAAATATATTTTCATAGTATTTTAATCTTGTGGAGTCTTTTATACATTTTAAAAATTTGTTTTCAATTCAATACAAAAAACAGTGAAACTAACACCTATATGCAATTTCCAGGAAATAACAGTAATGTTCTAATGTCTTCGGCCACTATTTAGAGGACCTCATCAGGAAATAATAAAAAAAAAAAAAAACAGTTCTATCATTCAATATAGAATATTGATGAGGGCTTCTACACAGCGGCCAAAACATTAGAAAATTACTGTTATTTGATGGAAATCGCATATAGGTGTTAGTTTCACTGTTGTACAATTCCAGTTTTTGTGTGCCCTAGTATTTATCAATACAAATAATTAAAGTCATTCTGTTAAATTAGATTTTATCTATAATTAAATTTATTAAAAAATAATAAATTATGCTGGTTATATAAATAATATGTTATAATAAATATAAAAATCTGTAAATTCGAAATTACCTGCGAATTTTCACCCGAATGATTACGCGCAGTTCTCCGTTTTCTTTCTCCTCCTGTTTGACTCACATTTTGTTCTACATACCCTGACATTAGTTTGGTAATTTCTGTAGCAGATTCTCCGTCACTATCGTTCATGCAGATTTAATTTAATAAAAACTAAACAATAAAACTTTTAATTAATATGAAATCAAAAATATTTATGTATATTATTTTCATAATTATAAAATNTAGTATGATAATTTAGTACTTCATATGGTTTAATTAATAAATTGAGTTTAGATATGTTGATATGTAAAATGTCAATGTATGTTTTTTAAGGTGTAAGAAGTGAATGTTTAAAAATGACTTTCTGATTACCAAAAAAACTAGCATGGTTGTTAAACATTTGCTCTGTATGCATAAATTGCATGGTATTCCATAAACATTGTTTGTTGACACTACACTTTTCAAAACATTCATATGTAATTTTTTGGCATTCTATCATTTGAAATATAACTCTAGAACAGGGGTCCTCAAACTTTGACTGTTGACCCATTCAAGGATTTTTTGATCTTTTATCAATTCCCTTTTCTTTTTTCTTTAATACAGTTAATAATAATAAATAAATAAATAAATAGAGCCAGTATTATTTTGTATGCTGTTTTCACAGAAAAGATATACTTACAACATCCAGAACTGTTATATAGTCTGCATAATCCACATAATCCATTAAACTAATAAACTGTTTTCAGTCAACTCCCAATTGACCCCTGAAAATGTCTTATCAACCCCTGGGGGTCAATATTTACCACTTTGGAGACTCCTGCTATAAACTTTCACTACACATTTTGCTAAAATGTTGTATTTGGGTTTTGAGATGTAACTTTTCCTTCATATGTATTGTTTGAAAAACACATTGAGAGATTTGTTTTATAAAGTTTGAATATTAAAAATTAAGAGAGATTCTGCAAGATATGCCTGGATTCTTATGTAATATGATGAATATGTAAAGGAATTTAATATTGAATATTTATGCAATTTATAGTTTAGTCACTGTCCACTGAAATATAAATTGCATATTTCAAATGAATTTAAAGATTAAAATCTAACTATATGTGATACTTTAAAATTTTATTGAATTTCTTTTCAATGAGGTGGATAAATTATAACTATGATTTTATATCTGAAAATTACATTATATAAAATTCATATTTATGAATGATTGAGCCTCTTGCCTATAAATGATTTTTTTGTAAGTGAATGTCAAATTGTTTACATGTAGTAATGAAATATGATGATTCAATTTTTTTTAAATTAGAGAAGTGATAAAACAGATTAATTTTGAAAGAGCAATCAATACAAATGTAACAAAGAAGTTACATTTAAGAGGGCTATATTAATCTATGATAGGTTTTGTAATACATTAAATGTAAAGTTAGATAAAATTATCATCATAATAATAACACCTTTCTCACTTTTTCTAGCAAGTTTTAATAAAATGAACTAATATTTTCAGCTATTTTGAATAGCCTTCCTCAGGTTTAACATAATTTTGAAGTTACATTTAAGAGGGCTATATTAATCTATGTTAGGTTTTGTAATACATTAAATGTAAAGTTTATAATAATAATAATAATAATAATAACACCTTTCTCACTTTTTCTAGCAAGTTTTAATTAAATGAACTAACATTTTCAGCTGTTTTGAATAGCCTTCCTCGGGTTTAACATAATTTCAAATGTCAATTAGAACAAAAGATCTATTGAAATTCAAACTTATGTTAAACCTGAGGAAGGCTATTCAAAATAGCTAAAAANTAACATATCAGCTTATGTCTAATTAGATGTATTAATAATGAAAACTAAATAGCTTCCTGTAATTTTAAATGTTTATTAAATACTTTGTTTCATTAGCATTTACAAAAAAAAAAATCATACATCTGTGGGAGGGTTTGGAGATAGAAAAAAAGCATAAGAATATGTCACAAAGTAATTTAGGGGGCTATATCTGGCAAAGGGTCACACATAGATGTGTGGTTCCTTTGACTTTTTTGCTCCTACAGCTATGCTCTACAGTTCCGTTAAGGTCCCAACAGTCTCATTTGGAGCTCGAATGGAGCCGTATTATATTAATAGAATAGCAAGTACAGTATACACCCGTATTAGGTGTAATTTCAAATGTCAATTAGAACAAAAGATCTATTGAAATTCAAACTTATGTTAAACCTGAGGAAGGCTATTCAAAATAGCTAAAATGTTAGTTCATTTTTATTAAAACTTACTAGAAAAAGTGTTATTATTATTATTATCTAGAAGTTCTAACTTACACCACATAGAATCCATAGACTGGCAGTAAGGCAGTTGGATACAGATTGAAGAGAATCAAGCACATCTNGTATTTTATCTATAATTAAATTTATTAAAAAATAATAAATTATGCTGGTTATATAAATAATATGTTATAATAAATATAAAAATCTGTAAATTCGAAATTACCTGCGAATTTTCACCCGAATGATTACGCGCAGTTCTCCGTTTTCTTTCTCCTCCTGTTTGACTCACATTTTGTTCTACATACCCTGACATTAGTTTGGTAATTTCTGTAGCAGATTCTCCGTCACTATCGTTCATGCAGATTTAATTTAATAAAAACTAAACAATAAAACTTTTAATTAATATGAAATCAAAAAAATTTATGTATATTATTTTCATAATTATAAAATAAGTTTTAAATAAACAGCTTGATGAACAATATTAATGTAAAAATCAGAAAACTACTCATCAGTAAAGTTTTACACTTTCTATTAAGAATGATAACGCAAGTAAGAATCTATTAGGTAATGGCCTAGTTAATTAATCATAAGCAACTCAACTACGTAATGCAAGAAGTACTTTTACTATAGTTGAATTGTTGGAAAACAAACTGTACACTATCTTCATTGTTTTAGTAACATTGAAGATATGAATCGAAAAAGAATAATTATTTAATAATAAGATTTAATGAACATAATCATTTTAAATACCAAAATTTTCATAATTTCAAAAGAAACACTAAAAAATGTAAACTTGCGAAAGCTTTTTTTAATCAATACATAATGACAATTGTAATTTTAGATATATAAAATACACTAAACGATATCAGTTATCAACACACAAATAAAAATTCAAAATTGCACGGGTTAATTTGCTTTCAAAAAGAGAAATCTTTATAGCTACACTTGAAAAATTAATAATAATTACAAAAAACTGCAAAGAACAAAAATTAATAAGCTAGAACTCTGCAATTAAACAACTAAAACTAGAAGATATGATTTAATGGAGTATAGAAACAGCCATTATATAACTTTCAAGTACTTTTTAGTTATCTCGTTCATCTTTGGGGAAGCAAAAACAAACAAAATAACATTGCTATGGAAACACAAATAGAACATTTAGATGAATTGAATAAAAAATAAAATAAAATAAAGCATAAAAACAAGGAACAATATTAACAGCAATAAAATACATTAAAATAAAATGAGGTGATGTTATTTTAAATGAGACTTTAAGATTGATTAGCTAGGGAATTTATTAGCCACTTCTGAGGTCTTGCCAAGTTGTCCAAATTTCTAGTGTTGATTACGTTAAGTACTAAACTTCTCTTGTAGATCCATACAGATAATTGAAAATACAAACTGGAAATGCTTGATATTAACAGCAAGACAACCATCTTTTATTCCAGCGAGCATGGGTGTCTGCAGAAAATTTTACAGGAGGGAACCAATTACATTGATATATTCTTATTTGACTTTAATTTTTTGGAGTATTTTTCACAAGCAGATTATAGAATACAGTATTCCATCAATACAAAAAGACAGAAAAAACATTCCACGGTCAAGTACTTGTTAACAAAAATATTTTTACTATAAATAATTACTTATACAGTAGTAAACTATTATTTGTATGTAATATAAATATACAATATAAAATATCTCATTCATTAAATATTATCATTATTTAGTAAAAGTAAAAAAATATTTTTATATTATTTAGTGAAATATTATATATTTTTACTAAATGTAAATAAAATATATGAATTGCTACTTTAAATTAATTTTTAGCATTTTTCTTGGGAAAACTTGAATTAACTAATACATCAAAAAATAAAAGTATAATGTTTTTATTTCATTTGTCCAATTTGCTTAAAACATTTCTAATATATAAAACACTTTATATCTTATAAAGCAATAAGCTTTTTNAAATGGCAAACTTAACAAGACAATAACTCTTTTTACTTTAAACAACTCTTTACAATAAAGTATTCAAAAAGAGTTGAAGTTTTAATGATAGTATGTTTAGTAGCCTCATGATCCATTTCTCTACATTTGTTAATCAAAATGGCATAGGCTTGATTTTTTTTGGTCTATATCACTACAATAATTTGATATAATTTACCATAGTCAAGGAAAACTATGGTATAAGATAATTCTATAAATTTAGTAAAAAGTCACGAGACCAATTATCTTAAATCCGACATCTTCATGCATTGGGTGATAAAAACAAGATAGGTATTCATCTAACATCACCTAGAAATAATGCAATGCTGAGGTAAAGTTGACAGATAAAATGTATGAATGTAACAGCTACATGTAACAGCTTGTACCATCTTGCTTGAAAACAATGCTCTAGCTCATCAGTCTTTTGAGAGGTCATCAAACCTCATTCAATTTTTGAACCATAATATGATAAACAAAAGATTATTCATCTTTTGTATATAGATGATCTTAAGTTATTTGGCTCCTCTCAAAGATCTTCATCCCATGTGAAAGAGATCAGTGGAAGAATATAAATGGAGTCCAAAATAGATAAATGTGCAACACTTATTCTCAATAAAAGTATAAATAAGCAAATTATGAAAACTTGGAAGTATATGAAGAAAACAAATTCAACATGCTAACTGGAGAAGAGAGATACAAATATTTGGAAACCCAAATTTGTACTTATGTCAATCAAATTAAAGCATCTCTGTAATAAATACAAAAAAAGTAAAACAAATAATGAATACACAACTGAACTCTAAAAATAAAATCAATTCAATAAATATGTCAGATGTACCTATTCTAACTTGTAATTTTGATATTATAAATTGGTTACAGACAAATTTGAAAACCTGTAACAGATCAGATTTATATTTAAAAAATTCCAATCTCATCATCAAAGATCAGTAAATCTGCAAGAGGTCTTTGGGAGAAAAGGAATCTCTTGAATATCCAAGAATTATATAATAAACAAATTAGTCAACTATAAAATTATTTTTTTAATGAAGCAATCTGCCAATGCAGCATTTATTTACATTGATCAACAATATACAGTATTTAATTCATCCTCCAAAGATGTGTGTATGGTATGAGGTCAACACCTCAAGAAAAAAACAAATGCTTGATGTGGAAAATATTCCACTATTCTGACAAGTGACAACAATGAAAAATTATCAAAACCTGGCTAAAATCTAAAAACATATTTATCAAGACAGAAGGCTTCACAGTCGGTATTCAGGCTCAGATTATTAAAACAAGAGATTATAAAAATTATATAGTAGATAACCAAACTGTAAGGAACGGAAAAAAAATAATGCTCTTTCTATCAGCAGTCTAATAAAAAGAGCATTATTGTTTACATGCAGGATTCCAAGCATTGATTCAGAGATAAAAATAACATTGCAGCTTATGTCTAATTAGATGTATTAATAATGAAAACTAAATAGCTTCCTGTAATTTTAAATGTTTATTAAATACTTTGTTTCATTAGCATTTACAAAAAAAAAAAATCATACATCTGTGGGAGGGTTTGGAGATAGAAAAAAAGCATAAGAATATGTCACAAAGTAATTTAGGGGGCTATATCTGGCAAAGGGTCACACATAGATGTGTGGTTCCTTTGACTTTTTTGCTCCTACAGCTATGCTCTACAGTTCCGTTAAGGTCCCAACAGTCTCATTTGGAGCTCGAATTGAGCCGTATTATATTAATAGAATAGCAAGTACAGTATACACCCGTATTAGGTGTAAATAAAGCATCTTTAACACATCTAACAGAAATAATTCGTCGATAGTTTCCAAAACTCGACAAGAAGCAAGCCAAACATGCAGTCCATCGGAGAAAAGTAGCATTAATCACAACTACGTACTGTATTGCAAAAATCTACCGACTTCAACTCTGACTTTTCCTTACCATCCGACTCCGACTCCAGCTAAAACATCAAAATTCCACGACTCCGACTCCACAGCTCTGATTGCAAGAGACGTCTCTCGGTTACAATTTATACCATCAAAACGTAGTCTCCAAGTTTCGAATTTGTAATCACACTTCGACAGAGAGATTTTGGGAGAAAATTATTCGAAATAAACACAGAAACATATTGAATTTAGGCTGAAAATGCATAAATTTCGAAATAAATATGTTCGAGATAGCCATATTCAACTAAACAGAAAAAAATTTTTCGAAACGGAGCAATTTTCTGTTAACAAAAACCTGTTCAAAACGGAACCTGCCAAGACGGACAAACGTATTCAGTATCGTGCATTCCGCTTTACACAGGTTTTTATGTACACAAATTATATAAACTTCTACCTTCAAATCTGTAGAGCAAAAATACGTATTAATCACGTTTTAAATTAATGTTTATTTAAATGAATCAATTTCACAATATTATTTCCATTTCCGATACGTCACGTGACACACTTTGACAAGAAAATAAGCCTAAAGTTTAACAAAGAGAAATAAATAAATAAAAATTCCCTCACCTTTAAAACGATTAAACAATTGATAACGAGTTCGTATTTAATTCTATTGTTTTTTTAAAAAAATTCCATATTTATAAATAAATCCGATATTTTCCAAGTAAATAATTTCCCTGGCATTAAATCGCCTCTTCCCTCTTGTTTCTCTTTTAATCGATGCGACCCCTTTCGTCGAATTTTATTTTATTCGTCATTTATTTAG
The DNA here is from genome assembly GCF_000671375.1 of Centruroides sculpturatus. NCBI lineage: Eukaryota > Metazoa > Arthropoda > Arachnida > Scorpiones > Buthidae > Centruroides > Centruroides sculpturatus. The sequence continues at coordinate 177,603 of NW_019385444.1, read as the reverse complement.
CTTTTACGAAACAAAATATTTTCGGTCACATTAGCGTATTGTATATTGTATCATAAATTAAGATATCGAATAAAAAATAATAAAATATAAAAATGGCTTCGTATAAAATACTTATATATATATATACAGTAAGACCCGCTTAACGCGGGGGATGCGTTCCTAGAAGAGCCTATCGCTGTATGGTTAGGTTTGGTTAGTTTTGGCTCTTCTCGTTGAGAATTCTTGGATACTTCAGCCATAACTTCTTCCACACTTCGTCCGTGCATTTATCGATTAATTCTTTACCAAGCGAAGCAGATATTGTCTATGCGTTGACTTCAGACATTTTTCTTCGGCAAATGTTTTGGAGACAACACTTTCTTATAAAAGATTGGTTTGGAGACAATTGCCCATTTTGCCCGTAGAATAACGCTTCACTGTTTATATTTAAGTACTAGAAATTCTCTCATTAAGCATTGCGGAATATTTTTATGAGAAAGTAGAGATTGAAGAATTGAGAAGAACTTCAAGTCGAGCTTGACGTTGTGATGCTGTTTCTGAAGACCTTGACGAAGCCGTTCTTAATCGATGTTGCTCAAGTCGGACTTCACGATCTCCAATATTTAATTCAATAGGTTATTAAAACTTTATACACTAAAAATAATTTATGTTCGTTAAAGTAAAACATGTAATAAGTTCGGCACTTTTTTAATTTAATATACAAATTATCGTACAACGCAAAAGATTGTAATAATAGACCGCGTGATAGTAGGCTCAGCAAACCAATGACATAAATCGTTTCATATGAAATGAACTACGTCATTGGCCTTTTTTCAAATAACCTTATCCTGTATGGGTGATCCGGAATCGAAAAACCTAATCACCAGAACGAACCACACCCGAAAAACCCGGATTTTTTGAGAACGGTCTTTTCGAATATGTCGTGCCTCGTATTTCACCACCCTGCTGTGTCATTGTTGGTCTGGCTGAATCCATAATGGCCTTGTTAAAAGGGTGCTTTTGGTGCATGTCCTGATGTCCAGTTTTGATTATTTACATTCAAACAAACTTTTACTGATGTTTCGTCGAGGTTTGGATGATAAATTTCATTTTCAAACCTTATTGAAGAAGGCTTGTGTGGATAATCATCAGGCAAATACACTTTAATGGTCCACACTCTACCTTCGTAAAATTTTACAGTTAATTCATTTACTCTATCCAATACGTTAACTTAAATTTTCTATCTAGAAGCTTCATTATGTCAATATTCTTTATTATTTTTTTATATTTTGAGCAGCCATTTCAAAATAATTGGACTTGTTTTTGTTATAAATTTCTTTGTTTTATTCAATTGTTACGTTTGATTTTTCTTGTATACAAATATCTATAACAAAATTGTACATTATTTAATATATTTTATTTAAATACGCTCCACTGATACAATACAAAATAAATAAATAATAATCTATCCAGATAGAATTGTCCGATAATTGCAAAATTGGACATACAACTATCTCTCAGATGACAATAGAAAGGATTACAGTTATGATCTGATTGCATACCAGGTATCAATGGTATGACTGTGGTGGAGACGTCAAGGAATCAGAATACCTTAACATCGCTACCATAGTATCTTGTAGAAAAGGTCGCAGAATATCATTGTATTCAGATTTTTATTGTACCTGCTGTTTGGAGATGTTCGAATGCAGACTGCTCTACGACAGTCAAAGATAGTGTCAAGGGAAGACTGGCCATAGGGCAGTTCTGTTGCCAAAATAGACTGGTAGGACTACTGGTCCTTGGATGTAAAAAGTATCTTGCAATATCCTACATCATATAATATCGCTTATATTTTTCCATGACAGTTTTACTAGTTCAGCTTGCGATATGATTGTTAACTGATATTTATTTTTGTTTATTACATTATTATTTGCTTAAAATAAAAAATGTATACAAATAATAAAACAGTAAATTGATGTTTTGTATTTTTAATTTTTTTCATTCATGGAAAGTTGCACTTAATGTAATGAAATGTGCTTACTCACAGTTCGATTGTATACGTTAAAAAAGAGATAAAATTACATATTATACTGAGTATTTCTTAATATTATTTAACATAACACGAATGATAATTCATTCAATAATTATCGAAACGTAGATTGCTGCATATAATGCCGCTGCTAGGATATCTCCCCTCGTGCGAGCCCTATTTTTTTGTGCCCATTGCGAATATACGTGAATTATTATTATTATTTTTTAATCACCATTAAAACTCCTGTGAATTGAGTTTGGTTAGTATGAATGTCTGTAGGAATTTTCCATGAGAGATCCCCGTCTCGGTTCCCCTTCATTCACTTCCCGGTCGCCTCATTGTGGGCTTTTCCGGGCCCGAAAAAAGGCCCTCTCGGTGTCCAAAGGGCAGAAAGAGTAAAAAGAAAAACCTCTTCATCCAGCAATATTGGATTTAAAAAACAGTAATTAATTAAACATCTTATGGATTCTAAAATAATAAAGAAACTCCATCATATATAATTATATTCTATAATTAAGATTCACTATATTTTTAAAAATTTCGAAACACAACTGAAATTTATAATTTGAATATTTGAATATGATAAATACAGCCAAACCTCTGAACAACGGCCACTGACGAGAACATTAAAAAATATTCATTGCTTATTTTGTATCCATTTCAAAAACAAAAAATTCAGCAATGAGTTGCTTAACTTTCCCGGCAATATTTGTTGAAGCCATCTGTTGCGATATTTTATTTAAAAACACTTTTTATATTTTTTTAATTATAAAATGGCAAAAAAAAAATTTATAATGTTCTGGATAGGGATGGGTTTTACTAAAAATTTGTAAATGACCCCTTTAGGAAAGATCCTACTGGAGCTATAACACGACCCA
>NW_019385444.1:164815-174360 GCF_000671375.1 Centruroides sculpturatus | reverse complement strand
ACACAATCTTCCTAAAGGGTATTTCCTAAAGGGTATTTCCTAAAGGGTAATTCCTAAAGGGTATTTCCTAAAGGGTATTTCCTAAAGGGTATTTCCTAAAGGGTAATTCCTAAAGGGTATTTCCTAAAGGATATTTCCCAAATCCATCGATCTTTAACTACCAAAATTTAATAGTATTAATTCCCCTAATACACAAACCTCACTGCAAAATTTCAGAAAATTTTGACAAAAAACACAGGAGTTATTAAGCTTCAAACAGGGTGAACAAAATCGTGCCATTCACACACTCACACACTAATGTTCATATATATATATATAAAACCCGAATATTTTTGCATTCCCGAATGTAAAAATCTTGGGGGTCATTTTTTTGACTGATCGCCATACTTTCGAAATTCTAATTTCTTCTGAATAAAAGTGAAATTAATGGAAAAATGTTCGATGTTTTTTTTTCTGTTATAAATACGCACGTATCATAACAGGTAAAAACGATAACAGGTATATTTATCAGATATTTTAAATTATATTTTTAAATAAAAAAATAATAATAATAATAATTTCGAAATATAAAAGATATACTACTTATTATATCTTATCATATAGTAAATCGTTTCGTAGAAAATTGCAGTTTTAAAAACTGGTTATCTATCTCATTTGTTTAGTGAGATATGTAATTTTATTCCTTTATATAATGCCTAATTTACATTTTATGTGATTCTAGGCTTTAAGTAAGAGGTAATAGATCTCGCAATGTGATGACAGGAGGGGCAATTGCCTCTCCTCAGATTAGCTTTATTATTTATTTTCATTTCTTTGATTTTTTTTTTTGGAATAATAATTTTATAAGGAAAATGATATTGTTAGCTAAAGTGGAATTTCCTGGGCTTTCTTCAGCGTGTAATACCATTGCCAGATCCTAATTTCTTAGTAGATCGCCTATACGTTGCGTTGACTTATCTCATCCAATACGAATTAAGTACAGTTCGCACGTGACAAGGTGGCCTTTCTAGTACTTACAATCGTATTCAGATGCCATACTATTTAGAAGATTCCACATTTTACAGTATAGTTGGATATTCGTTTGTTTTTTACTTATGTACTGTACACTGCATTATGTTGCCATATTTATACAGTATAGGGCAACATAATTCAGTTACAGACGTGGAGAAAACCCGGAAAACTCCACGTGGCCAGCCCGTCCGAGCGAGGCGCGAACCCACGACCGAACTCCCAGTGTTAACGGTACGAAGACCTCTTGGGCACTAGTGGGCACCAGGTTTGAAAGGCTACTGCATGTAAGAAGAATCACAGATGATCAATTACGATAACCAGTTGAACACATTGTTCATCGCATTCAGGTTTAACGCCTTCGGAATGGAAATCATATTAAGCAGCATCGCCTGCATCATTAAGGTCTCCGAAGTACTGTATGAACATCTTGTACTTTCAGCTTTTCAAGGTTATTTCTTATTTAAGTAAAAATGATTGTAGGATTAATGGGATAAGACAACGCAATGGCGATCTGCCAATGAGTGGTACCTCCCAGGAGGATTTTCTATAGTAAATTTAGGTGTTACATATGTCGGGAAACTCCGTTTGGCCAGCCCATTGGTCAGGTACAAACCCGCGACCGATTACTAATTTAGTGGTTTTATCTACTATTCCTCTGGTAGGTTTACATTACGGAAAAACAGTAAAAACCTACATGTATATTCCTTTATTTCTATGAATATTCTGCATGTTTACAGGTAGAAAATGAACTATGATTTAATTAAAATAATAAATAATCAAAAATAACTTTTAGATCTTAACTTTTTGACCTTAAATCTTTATTCGTCAACGCCAAAAAAATGAACTTTTTATTTAAAAAGTTATTTAAATTTACACACGCAATCATTATTCAGCAATAACAATGCAGAATCAACTAAAATAGAGTGACGTAAGTTGAAAAATTTGGCTGAGTGATGTAGAATATCGTCCAATATCTGGTGGAGTAAGACTTAGAACTCTGTCGACAGAAAATATTTGGCATTTTTCCTAATGTTTATTTTCGACATAAAACAAAGAATAATTTAAACAGTTAATAAAATGTCTGACGTGATCAGTTCAAATTGAGAACGTCAATTCATTCTTCAATTTTGTGAAATACCATTGATCCAGTGGATAAAACCAATAAAACTGAATCGAGGTTTCGCTCCACGCCAACTGAATGATCACGTAAAATTTTCGGGTTTTCTTCACGTGTCTAATTACTTAAATAAGGCCATCTTCTCTTTGGGAATCTTTCCAGGAGGCATCGCCCTCGTGTTGCGTTTTATAGGCCTTTCCGCCCTTAAGAGGACCTTTTTATCAAGCCTGTTATGGATTAGGCCAGACCCACAATGGGGCAGCCGGATGGGTTCCGACGTAACCAGGACGGACCATCCCTAAAACTAACATTCTTTAGTATGAGTTATTAAATCTATTATTTGGTAAAGAATTTAGCCAAAATAATTTGCCTTCCAGTTCTTTTTTTATGTAACGCTTGACTATCAGATAATAGGATTTTAAACAATTAATTATCAGGATATTAGGAATGATTTTAAAATCTAATTTTATGACTAGAAAATGTAAAATAATCACAACTTAAAATATGAATTTTTGCTAGCGTAGCGGCGATTGATTATTGTCCATATTGTTTGTTCATTGTAAAGTACAGTACAGTACAGTGTTGACTTCAGACATTCTTCTTCGGGGGAATTTTTGGGAAAATATTTTCTTATAAAAGATTGGTTCGGTGTCACCTGTTGGTGGGGCCCCAGGCAATTGCCCTTTTTGCCCATAGGATAACTCGCCACTGTGTTGCGTAGCCTTATTCCGTCAATCAATCTTTTTGATTATGTATTATCTTGCAATTGTTCTGATTTAACCTTGAAATCCTTAGAGGTAGACTGTCCAAAAAGTTTGGGATCCATGCTTCAAGAAAAGTATGACGCAATAAAGCTTACAGTATTAATTGTAGAATACAATACATTAAAAAATCCCCCCTGAAATTCACTCCGGTATCCACAAGAATACGGTAAAACCTGTCCAAAACGGAACGTGAATAAACGGAAACTTGCCAAACCGAAAAAATATTCGATACGGTTTATACAGGTTATACTGTATAGCAAGTACGGATGATTAAATGTCCTTTTTATACAGTTTTGTTTTTATAGGAAATAATATTCTACAGTGTATTTCATGTTTTAAATTAACATATTTTGGTCCATTTTCCTCCAAAATTTAAAAATAACATAAAATAGTTTTCCAAGGATTCTTTGTAAGCGAAAAAAAAAAACAAAAGACAAATTTATTTTTCGAAGATAAATGGTTAGTGGCATACAGAGCGTAACTTATGGACACATTAACTTCATAAAAAATTATATACTGTATTATAATAAAGGGTCTTTTCAAAAGAGTTTCGACTCATTTTTCAAAATTTTTATTAATCTTAAAGGTATTCTGATAACTTATCTACTTATCATTAAGTTAATAAGCCAACGCTTCAATAGATAAAATAACGATAGAGTTATGATTGATTTATCAAATGTATATGCTTAATTCTCATATGAAATTTTTCTAGGAATTAAAATTAAGTTACATTTTTATTTATAAATTAATCATTTTTTTGATTATTTTATGAATAAAATGATTATTTCGTCACACAGTAAGCTTTACTTTTCATTGTTTTCATTTACTGGATCGAAATCGCCTATCTCAATCGCTTCGCTTAAGGTACAAAGTACAGTAAAACCTGTGTAAACCGGAACCGTACGATGTCGAATGTTTTTCTGCTTAGGCAGGTTTCGCTTTGGATGTAATAATATACAAGAAAACCTGTTCGAAACGGAACCTTAATAAAACGGAAACCCGCCAAACCGGAAAAAAGTATTCGGTAACGTGCGAGTCCGGTTTAAACAGGTTTTACTGTACATTAAAATTATACCAAAGCATTTTTTTTTCTGACCTAAATATACACTCGGATTTTATATACAAGTCGACCCCCCTATAACATTGTTGATAATTCCGTTTTATATGAATTCCATGTTGTACGAGTCACTTATATTTTACAAATAATAAGCCGTTCAGAGCCCGGCACACGTATTTGTAAAATCTAAGTGACTCGTACAACATGGAATTCATATAAAACGGAATTATCAACAGTGTTATAGGGGGTCGACCTGTATTAATATCGTACTTACTCTATTGTAAAATTTCTCATTTTTCTTTTCATCCTCCCCTATTTTTCCATTTTTCCTTTTTTTAAAAATCTAGTTTTTTCTTAATTATTAGAATTTTTATTGTTACGAAAATATAGAAAAATTTTTATTGTTCTCTTCTCTATACTTTTTGAATTGTTATTTATTTATTTATTATTATTTTTATCTCCCGGTCTTTTTTTTTTTTTTTTTTTTTTCCTCGAGGGAAACTAATAAATTCTAGGAAAGATCTATAAGCAGTTTACTTCTCGATAAAAGTGGATATAAAAGGAAGTCACAATTTCCCAATAAAACAGAAATCTTTTCAAGTATTAGAATTTTTCTAAGCACCTTCCTCCTTTTTGTTCGTTGTTGTTTATGAATGTATTGTTTTAACAATAATTTAAAATATATTTTATGTGTAATTATATATCGTGACGTTAATAATTAATATTTGCTTTTGTTTTTTTTGTTTTTTTTTTCTACGTCCTTCTACCCCGTTTTAACGCAACGAAGTATTATAATAGAAGGGTCCTTCATTTAAATTTTAATGTGTTTTCTACTAAAATTAGAAGCTAAAATCGGTTTTTCTTTTCTTTTTAAATATAAAAGTACATTTTTTTTTTGCCACTAAAAACCTGTTTTCTTTACAAGTTATTCCTTGTTTTAGAATTGATACTTATGTATTGTTTAATAAAATACTCTTTTGTTTCGAAGAATGAAATTTTCTTCGCTTAATTTAATTTAATTACAAACCTCTGATTATATCCATTAAAAGAATTCTATAACTCTTAACCTTATATATATATATATATATATAATTTAACTTAAAAATAAATTACAATAAAGGGGTCGTTTTATGTATACAATATCGAACTCCGACTTATCATCGTCGTTAATTCGCTTCTATACTTGGCACTAAATCGAGTTTGGCGTTAAATTGAAGGACCAGAAAACAATAAGAATAAACACAAGTCACGTCATTTGACAATAAATATGTCGTTTACAATGCAAAACCGTGCATAAAGTAATTCACAAAATACTATTTATGGAGGTTTTCGGTTCACGAGTATTCGTTTGGCTCTTTACGAGGGTGATGCTATTCGGGAGATCGTTATAACGAGGCTTTACCCCGTTAATTAAGAAGTTTATAGAACGAGCTTTCATTATTTAAAGCTAAAAAAAAAAAAAAAAACAGTGTTTTTAATTTAAAATGAATTTAGATACGTTATATTTTCGTATATATTATAAGCTAAACAATCTAAGTAACTTAGGGCCTTACTTTTTACGTATTATTATTTAGTGGAGGAAAAGGGGCCTTTTATATATTATAGTTTAAGACCAGTAGTATATTGCAGTATTGGATTAAAGTTAAAAAAAAAAAGGGGGTAGATATAGAAACAAAAACATGGCGTAAGATAATACAAAATGATTTAATTTAGCAAATTTTTTTTTTTTTTTTTAATTAATTAAAACTTCCCAACTCGTAATTATTCTCATTTGGACTTTATTTTTTTTTAATTGTATTTTTATTTTATTTTATTTTTTCTTAATTGTTTTCCATCTACCATATTAATCAATGAACCGAGAATGTAAGGATTCCGTTTACGTTTTTGTTTTTCCTTATTTTATAAGTCTTCAAAAACAGTTGTAAGTCTACAATTAAGAAATTTTTCAATTAGAAAACTGCAATTAACCATTCTAAAATTAAAAAAAATAAAAAAATAAAGAAAAACTTATATAAATATAATTAACAATTACATCTCCTTCAAGGGATGATGAGGAGCGAGAAGAGATAAGTCTATTATCAATTTAAAAAAAAAAAAACATTAAAACCTCATATAAAATGTGTCAGTGATCCTTTGACAGGGTTTATAAGTATATAGGACTATATATTTTTTTTATTTTTAAATATCTCTGAAGAGGAATTTATGTTTCGTGCTTGTTACAAAGATTTTTATAAGCGATGATAAGGCGATGATAATTGGGAAATTATCGAAGAGTGATGATAAGCTAAGACAAGTTTAGAAGATTTATTATGTAAAGATAACGTCTGGAATTTTGATTAGAAATGGTAAATAACCACAAGAGAAGTTTATTAATTTCGTATCTATCATGATTTGTTATTAACTCCATACACAATCATAAATTTATGCCACAATTTCCTCAAGAGGAGGAAAGAGTATTATAAACTATACAAAAATTTTTTTAAATAAATTTAAAATTTTTTTTTATAGTTTATAATGGGGTAGATGTTTAATTAAATATATTATAAATGGGAAGAAAAAAAAAATTATTTTAAAGTTTGAATGTTTACGTTTTCAGGCGATAGATGGAGGAGCGGTCGTTTCTACATCTCCCTCCCTGATCGAAGGGTGTGTGTGTGTGTGTGTGTGTGTGAGTCGCGAGAAAATAATTTCTCGCGAGGGGGAAAACCCTCGCGCTAATTATTTAAATATTAGTGTATCTCTATAATTAACTGGTAAGTCGTAAAAAAAAAAAACTAAAGTTGTACAATTAGTATCCGAATCACCTTAGGTAAGATGATAACCGGGAGTTTCGGGATAATTTATATCTTGAAAGATAATATCTACAAAAAGACATAATGTAAAAATTTCCTTATAAAAATAAATATTCTCATTTACATCTACTTCTTCGTACCAAATTACTTTTCTATTTTCGTTCGGCCATTATTGTTTCTTTCTTAATGTTCGTTTTAATGACTCAGTCAAGAGCAAAACCGATAATTATTTCGATCTAACGACTCTTCGATGGAAAAGAACGGAAAAATCTGCCTTTTTCTACCTTCTGGGTGAATTATCAAGTAGATAGATACCGATTCGCGAGACTTTTAAGTTGTGTTATCTTCGAGTTTGAGACATAGATGCCGTTGTTAGTGCTGCTGCTGCTGCTGCTGCTGCTTGCTGCTACTCTCCCCCCCTCTCCGAGTTCCTTAGGATATCGCTTTAAAAAAATAAATAAAAAAAAAAACAAGGTGTAGAGGCCTAGAGGCCTATAGAGACATCATACATCTAGACAGATCTGGTTTTTCGACTTCCCCCTCCTCAAAATATCAGTCATGTGCAGTGGCGTGAACAGTGCCATTTGGAGGGCACATTGCATGCGCTGTTACCATAGAACCAAGCCAAAAACCTCGCGGGACACAACGTTAATTGAGAAGGCGTGTTAACCTCTCAGTCAGGCCAAAACCATCCAATGATTACTTGGCACGAAACCAACTTCCACATTTCCTGCTTTTCTTTACGTTTGCTTCCAAAACATTTTGCATTGAGCTGACCAGCGAATCGAAACGTCCATTATGTCGGTTGCCTGCTTAACTGTGAATCATCACCGGACACGATGGGAAAAAAATCGACAGTTTCAGAGCCGAGAGCCTCGTAATTGTACGTTTTATCGATTATAAACGCGCTTTTTGAAAGAGAGTGCACTGGTTTTTTTTCCCTCCCCTCCTCCTCCTCTGCTCTCCCCCCCGTTCTTTCGACTTGGTTCAATCGTAGAAAATTGTTTTGTCTATACACGACATCCTATACTACAGAGAAATAGGGAGAGAGAGAGAGAGAGAGAGGGGGGGAGATAGTAGCTTCCTTCATCCGTTCTCCTTAACTTAACTCGGTAATCCCTCGCATCTCTCGGAGCTTACTAAATAACAGCTACTATTGAGTCCACTCGTTATATGGGATAAACAATCAGAAATGACGACACCTCATTAGCTTGTTGATGACACTTTAATATCGCTCACGAATACACTCTGCGCCCAATTGAACATTCCCATCGGGTTCATTTGCAGATTAATGCACAGAATTGGAATTTGTATGATTTACTTAATGAATGATCGCCTCTTCGAACACGATATATCAATTTTCTATCCGTTATTTTTTCGTTTAAGATAAAAAGAATTCTTTAATTCTAACTTGGGAGCATCTCCTGGATCCTTAGGGGTTTAACTGCACAAAATAACATCCTTTATCTATTTTATTTTTTTTCCTTTTAAGGTTTAAATCCCTACAGAAATTATAAACCTAATTGCTTAAGGTTATCCTATGGTCAATTGCCTGGAACCTCCACCGATCTTTTATAAGAAAATATTCATCCCTCGAAGAAAAATGTCTGAAGTCAACACTCAGACATCCCCTAATTCAAATTTGCCTGGATTCCGTAGAAGCTATAATCCTACTTAAGCTATAAGTAGGTTCCTTTTATATAATTATAACAACGATCGATAAGTTTTTATACGGGATTAAAAAGCCCCCCCCTCGAATAAGCCAAGCCAAATTAAATTGTTTATAATTATTTTCCAAGCCTAGAAAAATTACTTATTTAATTTGGAAACGTTTAATATATTTTTTAAACACGAATTCCCTACAGAATCTTAAAACAGATAGACGTTGTAGAGCGCATTATAATGCGATACGAAGTTCTTAAACGATGCAACACGCTCTAAACATATCCAACACTTAAACAACTTAAACGTCATTAAAATATTTTTTATATTTTTTTAATTTAAATAATTTTGCAGAACCGACCGCATTAACAAATGCAATGTGTCACCCATTGGGGACCACACCCAAACCAGATGTTTCAGATACTCCGCTTTACCGAACACAATTATACAAAAAGAAAAAAAAAATCGATTATGTTTCGTCATTAACAGAAAAAGAAGAAGAAGAAGAAGAAATTTCATAAAGAAATAAATAAAAATTCAAAGAAGAGGAAATCATCTTAAAACGTCAAAAAGTTTTAAAAGCCGCCAATCCATAAACTGATTACGTATTGAAAGATGGAGCTTTAGAGAATTGAATATTTTATTTATTATTATTATTCTAAGTTTTGGAGTGATGTTTATGAAAGGTGTTGAATTGAACGAAAGAAAAGAAAAGAAAAAGAAAAAAAAAATATATGAAAGACAGACAGAAATACAGCAAACTCATTCATGGAAATGAAAACGAAGATTTAAATTCGTTTGAATGGAAAATGATATGGTGATAGACAGAGAGCCCGTTTGGTCCGACACCGACATAGGGCGTGTCCATTGTGGCACGCAAACTACCAAAGTTTGCACGCTACTTCAACAGCGTGACATTTAATAGGTTCCTTTCACAAACCCGGCTCCTGGATTGCACCTCTTCGAATATACTGTATAAAGGAATAAGGTTAAAAAAAAAAAAAAAAAATGAAAGCCGTAACGGAACAACTATCGCTTTCAATTTTTAATTACTCCGCAAACACGATTCAGATATAATTCTTAAATATTTTAGAAAGCGAAAGTCGTGGAAGAGCGTTTAGCGATAATGGCCTTAGAAGAAT
>NW_019385444.1:148316-158318 GCF_000671375.1 Centruroides sculpturatus | reverse complement strand
ATATCATAAAATGATTGATTTTAAAAAAAAAAAAAAAAAACATTACTCCTTTATTTCTATTACAGCTAATTTCTAAATTAATTTTTTATATACTTGTTATGTATCTTATCTCTAATATTATAAATTAAATTGATGCCTTTTAATTTAACATTTAACTGGTTTATTTTATTGATAAAATTAACTAAATTTGTTATTTTATTCTCTTTTTATAATGAGGTTATGAGTTAAACAACAACTGCTTATAAATAAATACAGTGGAGTGTTAAACCATAAACAGCTACACAATAATTAAAAAAAATAAAATAAAATTTAAGATAAGAAGTCACAAATTTATTCTTTATATTTTATTAAGATAAAGATTACAATTTATCAATTTTAAACTTTAAATTGTTTAATCTCTTATAAGATAAATAAAAATTTTTAGTTGCTAAACTGTAATCTTTAAACTGAATTTGGAATTAAATATATTTTAAGCTTATAGAAGTCGAATATTGATTAGTTTATCAAGCGGGCGAAGCAATCAATATTGTTTTATTCACTTTAAATATTTACAAAATTATATAAAGTTAAGAATTATTCAAATATCATTTATATATTCAATGAATAATTTTATTTTAATCATTAAAAATACAATTTTTTTTTTTTTCAGTTTTAAGTCAATAAGTAAAGAAACATTTGATTTTTATAGCACAAAAAAGAAAGAATGTCTTCAGTTGTAGTCCATAAAACAAAGGGTTTTTTTTTTATTATCACACAGTATATCTTCAATTTTAGATCATATAACATAAGAAAAAAATTATCTTTAGTATTTTTTATATCTTACAACAAAAACACATCTTCCATTTTATATTATACAACAAATTTCTTAAGTTTTAAATCATATCATCATCAATTATAGAACATGTGATAAATACAGATAATACATAATTAAAAAACATTTTTTAATCTTAAATCATAAAAAAATATTTCATTCTTACATTATAAACAATAAAACATTTCAAATTTTAAATTATTTAATACCTTAGAAAACATTATTTCGAAATCATCACTAGGAATATTATTAATCTTACATTGCTAAATAATTAATACATATGGAAACAAGATTACCACTCCAACATATTCGGCTACATTTTATCATTAGGTAAGATTTAAATGCAGAAATACAATCACCGAAACATAATTATGCACTTTATTTTCGGTTCCCCTAAGAGCCTCCGCGACCAGAAGTGATGGGTGTGCCAGTCTTGGTGTGTAAAAATCCCTTTAAGGCAATAATGGAACATATATTTTCATATTTTGGATATCTTAGCTTAATGATCAATAATATTAGGAATCTGAATTAATAATTACTGAATTAAACATGTTGTTTTTAAGTTTCATTTTTATAAAAAAAAAAATGATAATCTTAGACAATAATTTAATACACTTTTCTACAAAAAAGAATGGATGATGATGATGATGTATAAATAATTTTTTTATATAGAAATTATTTAGAAATTTTTATAATTTTAAATATTATCTTACTTAAACACAGCTTTTACTTGTGCAATTTTTATTACTAAAATGGTTACAGTTTTCAGATCAATTCTCTCCTGGCTTGAAAGTTATGCATTATTAATGAACAATAGAAAATTTTCATATGTGATTTGTAAAGTTACAGATTCAATCATTTGAGAAATTCCAACAACTTTGAATAAATAATGAGTAGCCAGATAAACATGAAACACAAAACANGTTCAATCGTAGAAAATTGTTTTGTCTATACACGACATCCTATACTACAGAGAAATAGGGAGAGAGAGAGAGAGAGAGAGGGGGGGAGATAGTAGCTTCCTTCATCCGTTCTCCTTAACTTAACTCGGTAATCCCTCGCATCTCTCGGAGCTTACTAAATAACAGCTACTATTGAGTCCACTCGTTATATGGGATAAACAATCAGAAATGACGACACCTCATTAGCTTGTTGATGACACTTTAATATCGCTCACGAATACACTCTGCGCCCAATTGAACATTCCCATCGGGTTCATTTGCAGATTAATGCACAGAATTGGAATTTGTATGATTTACTTAATGAATGATCGCCTCTTCGAACACGATATATCAATTTTCTATCCGTTATTTTTTCGTTTAAGATAAAAAGAATTCTTTAATTCTAACTTGGGAGCATCTCCTGGATCCTTAGGGGTTTAACTGCACAAAATAACATCCTTTATCTATTTTATTTTTTTTCCTTTTAAGGTTTAAATCCCTACAGAAATTATAAACCTAATTGCTTAAGGTTATCCTATGGTCAATTGCCTGGAACCTCCACCGATCTTTTATAAGAAAATATTCATCCCTCGAAGAAAAATGTCTGAAGTCAACACTCAGACATCCCCTAATTCAAATTTGCCTGGATCCCGTAGAAGCTATAATCCTACTTAAGCTATAAGTAGGTTCCTTTTATATAATTATAACAACGATCGATAAGTTTTTATACGGGATTAAAAAGCCCCCCCCTCGAATAAGCCAAGCCAAATTAAATTGTTTATAATTATTTTCCAAGCCTAGAAAAATTACTTATTTAATTTGGAAACGTTTAATATATTTTTTAAACACGAATTCCCTACAGAATCTTAAAACAGATAGACGTTGTAGAGCGCATTATAATGCGATACGAAGTTCTTAAACGATGCAACACGCTCTAAACATATCCAACACTTAAACAACTTAAACGTCATTAAAATATTTTTTATATTTTTTTAATTTAAATAATTTTGCAGAACCGACCGCATTAACAAATGCAATGTGTCACCCATTGGGGACCACACCCAAACCAGATGTTTCAGATACTCCGCTTTACCGAACACAATTATACAAAAAGAAAAAAAAAATCGATTATGTTTCGTCATTAACAGAAAAAGAAGAAGAAGAAGAAGAAGAAATTTCATAAAGAAATAAATAAAAATTCAAAGAAGAGGAAATCATCTTAAAACGTCAAAAAGTTTTAAAAGCCGCCAATCCATAAACTGATTACGTATTGAAAGATGGAGCTTTAGAGAATTGAATATTTTATTTATTATTATTATTCTAAGTTTTGGAGTGATGTTTATGAAAGGTGTTGAATTGAACGAAAGAAAAGAAAAGAAAAAGAAAAAAAAAATATATGAAAGACAGACAGAAATACAGCAAACTCATTCATGGAAATGAAAACGAAGATTTAAATTCGTTTGAATGGAAAATGATATGGTGATAGACAGAGAGCCCGTTTGGTCCGACACCGACATAGGGCGTGTCCATTGTGGCACGCAAACTACCAAAGTTTGCACGCTACTTCAACAGCGTGACATTTAATAGGTTCCTTTCACAAACCCGGCTCCTGGATTGCACCTCTTCGAATATACTGTATAAAGGAATAAGGTTAAAAAAAAAAAAAAAAGAAATGAAAGCCGTAACGGAACAACTATCACTTTCAATTTTTAATTACTCCGCAAACACGATTCAGATATAATTCTTAAATATTTTAGAAAGCGAAAGTCGTGGAAGAGCGTTTAGCGATAATGGCCTTAGAAGAATAGAGTGGAGGAGAGTGAGAGAGAGAGAGAGAGAGGTTGTGGCGCGCTGGTGCACTCCAACGACCTTCTCCTCCACTACATGTGTCCGACATATTATTGGCCAGTCGGGGGTGTTAGTTGATCGAAAGGACAACAACATCTGTCCACTGGCTGCCGACAGCTTTCTCTTTCATCACGCTAACTTCATTCAGGTGTGCGAGATAAGCACGGAATGCAATACGCACGAACTTTCTTCTTCTTTCGTAGAATATTTATCAAAGAGTAAACACGCCGCTTTACTACCCGTGAAATAACAATCAATACAGTTAAAACATCTTAATTATATTTATTTTCTGTTGTAAAACGTACGTTGAAAAAAAAAAAATTTTTTTCTGGTGACGTCTGTAGCTCGTGAAATCGGAAATGGTAGAAGTTAAACAGTGAATTTCTTGGCCTAAATTTATAACCAAAGGGATGGCTTTGCTAGTGGTTTTACTTTACGAGCAGAGAAAAGTAAAACAAAGCCTGTCATAAATAAGCCTACTGAAGGCTTTCTACTGACCACGTGGCTAAGGGCACGTGCCTGCCAGGGAAATTTACTACGTTCCTGCACCCGTTGTTTGCACACGGCACCCAGAAAATGATGTTTACTTCAACGGAGAAGAGGAAAGTCACGTCGACGCTATTGATCGCTACTCTCTCCGCCAAGCACTTTCATACATTAATATCTCTAATTAATGAAACATTAATTAGTACTAACCTGGACGTTTTTCCAGCACCGCTACATAATGCGCATTTATTAAAACGGGAATTTTTCCGCCATTTTGAGAAGGAAGATTGATTCAATCAAATATACTTTTATTAATTCACAAATTGTAAAAAATAATTTGCAGTTTTTCCTCCAATCTTCTTCTTGAATCGAGTGTCAAGAATGCCAGTTTTGGAGCCTTCGAACTGTACTCCGAGCACCCCCCCCCGGAGATGTTGGCTTTTGCTTTATATCACAAGAGCCTGCCTTCAGATAAGCATAAACTGTTCACCTGCCATCTTCCCTCGTGTCTTGAATATCTCCATTGGAAAGCTATCGGTCTTGTTCTTCACCGAAACAATAAATATTAACAATTTTTCTACATTTATCAAAACGTTTTGCATAAATTAAGGATGATGAATGGAAGAGATTTGCTACACGGACACGATAACTGTACAAGGACATCTATTGTCTGTCAAGCTGGTTTGACAATAGAAATGATCCCTTTGGATAAGTCAACTACTTGATTCTCATCTTGTTACATGGCATGGTATACTGTTATACACGATCGGAAGATTATACGATAAGAGGGAATATTAAGGAGCCCTATAAAAGAATTACTGATCAAGTAAGGAGCGGTGCTGTTGATTAACGACTGCTGTTTATTAAAACAGCGAATAACATAGCTGAAAATTATGATAAAGAGTTATTACAACTACAAATCGTTAGGTGAAGGATAGATAGTTTTCAGTTCCGCACCAACATCAATTAACGTCTTGTAATTATTTATTTAAAGCTCGTTTCCTCTGATTTAAATATATTAATTAAGTATAAAATACATCTTTAATTAATTTTAAACTTTACTGGATAAAATTATTAATGAATTAAAGTTGGTTGTCCGGGTTTTTAAAGGGGAGAAAACGGGGAAGAGCGATCGATGTAGAATTGTCGTCCGTGCTGGTTTTGAGGTGAAGGAACCTTCCGTATCAAATGAAAAAAAAAAAAAAATAGTTTTGAGTCAAATTAATCATGTTTGATAGCTGGCATTTTGATTCGCACGAAGGCCCCGCATGGTGACTGCTCAACTAAATCATCCCATGCCATCAGACTGGACGGGTTGTCAAACTTGAGTGAAGAGTTTTGAAAGGCTGTGCTTACTGGATAATTAGTTTCTTGCAACCCTTGATTTTTGTATGGTGTGGGTCGCCAACCTTTGAACCATTTCGTCTGAAGTGACATTTTGGGTCATTGTTTCCCTTCCCGCCTCTCTTTCTTCGAACGAAAGTGAACAATCTCTCCCGGGTTTTCGACATGCCCGAGGATACCAAATTTCCTTTTAAAAGCCCGTTGAGGGATTTCGATAATGGTTGATAGATGAAGTGCCTAAAGAGAGAGAGAGAAAATTTTCTTTCTTCTTTCCTCAAAACAACGAAAACAAGTATAAAAGCATTGCGTGTTGGGTGTTGCTTCCGTCTTGTAACAAATTCCCTTCGTGTACTGTTTGAAATCATTGGGTTTTGCTGGCAGCAGCAGCAGCAGCAGCCATTCCGTCTGTCTACTTTGCGTGATTATCTACACTTCCTGCCTGCGTTACAATGAAGTGATGTGTAGCCCATTGTTTTGAGACTTGGCTTCGTCCCGTTGAGAATCAGCTGCTCGTCCAAGCGAAGTCTCCCTATCTCCATTTGTCTGCTAATTGTTGTTAGTCGGAAAGGGCTTGACACAAATTCATTGTAAAACCACCAATTTTCTCGTTAACAAACTGCTTATTTACACCAATTTTCTAAAACAGTGAAACCGTTTGCTTTTATTTTTAAATCGGACTCGAACCTGTACTTACACGACTTTACTAAATTATGGTGTATACAAGTCGAGTGCAGAGAGTTACGGTTGTACTCCAGTCGATAATGAGATCGTTCCCATCCAGTCTGCACAATCGTTAGCCAACCTCTAAAATTTATCGAATTATTATATTTAACGATCAACAATAGAATTCGTTGCTATGATTAACTGATTTTCTCCCGTTCTTCCCAATTAATGTATAAAAGGCACTTGTGCTAATGCGAATTTGTTTCAACACAGAAAAATTGATCTAAGGCCAACCTAACTGTTTTACCACTATCAAAATCATTAAAAATAGTTTATAGATTTGTCCATAGATGGCACTAAAAGTTTATTACCATTCTTCACCCTCCCCCCTCCGTGTATATTTTTATTTTTCCTTGAAAGAATCATAAGTATTAATAGATAATACCCATAACTATTATTAAAATTCGTGCTTAAGTCACATTTGGAAAGTTGAAATTTTTAATGCCACGAGCAAAATTCGGTACAAAATGGCCTTGTTTTCACTAAATTATATTGTATACGACACGTTTTCTATTAAAAATTCATAGAAGCCAATTTTTTTTTCTTCCAGTTTGCGGAACTCTTAACTGTAATGGAAGATAGGCCTTCGCGAAAACAACGTAAGAACATAAAAACGAGGTCTCTATGAACTTCAGAATCAGATTAAATAATAAGCCAAAATCCTTCCTGATTAGCTCCAGAGCAGCATTTATCTAAGAAGGATTTTCCAAAACGGCACATTGTAACAATCGAATGCTCTCTGTAGATCTGTTTTACAGAAACACTTCGGTGGTACAAGAGGATCGTCTTTCTAAGGCCTTTTCGATTGACATAAATCTGCAAATTTAATCATTTCAGCTTTGGTATTGATACTAAACGAGGAAAAAGAAACAACTGAGCGGAATCGTACCCCGCTTTCCGAAAGTACAGTACACCACAACGTCTTGACAGTTCAAACATTCCAGACGTATTTTCGTGGAAAATCTCATCTCGGTATTGTTCCAGAAAGTTGGAATGTCGAGAATCTCTACTTGTCCAAACTACGCCGTCCCCGGAATAGCGAAAACTGTAGTTTTGTTGGTCGAACGGATACTGATTAGTGCATAGTTGAGGGAGGTACAAAACTCCACCTGCCTTTAAGCAACACCAGAACCGTTTATCTCTCCCCCCATACGTGGTTAACTGTCAAGGATTCAAGAAAATATCGCTACGAAGAGACCATTCGGGTCACTGACCATGCACAATCCACCGTTGTAGCTGTCGGTGCGATCAAAATTTACACGGCCACATCATTTTATATAGGTGTATACCGCATACAAGTTCAGCTGGAGCGTAAATATGGCGGTAATTGGTATGCAGCCAGTCGTTTTCCTAGTGTAATTGTCGCCTACAGTTTCCTAATTGATAATACGTCAAATCGGGATCAATTACAAGCCTGATTTTTATTTTATTACCTCTAAAAATCCTAGAAATCACGTGGTCTGAAGATAAAACTCCATTCCTTTAGCTGATAGGACCAAAAAACGTGATAATGTTGTTAAGTAGGTGATAATTTCACAATTAATCCCTGATTTATCTCCTGTGCTATTATCGATTTTTTCATTATGTTCGTCTTGACTTTTAACTCGGTTAGGCACCCAATATAATTATCAACTTATGTCTAGCATATGCCACCAGGAAAAACTTATCTCTTATCTCGCTATCGATAAATAAATTGAGCAATAAATCGATAAATCAAAAAGAGATATTTCTGTATTTAGGACGTTACATCGAATACGAAATCGCATCTGGAATATTTCTTCTTCTCGACTTTCACCTAACAGCACGTGACAATTATAGATCCTTAGAAAAAATCCTTCGGGACTAATTAATCGAAGAAGATACACGTCCAGCCAGAGAGAGAGAGAGAGAGGAAGAAATTTATTAACTCGATTCGCAGGTTGCTGACGTCACAGTACAAGGCCTGTAATATTGTTGTGTATCGAACACCACGAATCGCAGGTGTTAACATTCACGCACTAAACGCGTCCATCATGTTTCGTGACGCTTCCTGCGTGACATTCGGCCACAGCATCTACTTCCAATTGGTGTGAAGTTGTAATCTGCTGCCAGGAAATAAATAGCCCAGGACTACAACCGAAAAACTAAAAGACAATTAGGAGCAACTTGTTCCTCTTCTTTCTTTCTTTTTTTAATTTAGTTTTCCTTGTTCCCCCTTTCTAATCTTAATGCTGGAATGAATATGTCGTCCGTGATGACGTTTGGTGACAACATCACGAGATGTTTAGTAGAATGATTACACATCCCCTAGCTTTGTAATTTCGGTGCCGTGGGGACGAAACAGAAGGAATGCCCGACACGTGATTGTAGCAAGGTCAACTGGGGGGGGGGAAAAAACATTTAAAACATCCCCGCGAAACATTTGTAAACATTGAAAAACATGCGAACTCTCTTAAGGCTCTAGAGAATGTTATCAACACTAGAATAGAAACATAACGTGGTGCAGTTTACAAACTGAAGTTTTGTATTAGTTGGTCGATTGTCGCCTGGATAATGTCGGTGTTGAGTTGACAGAACGATTAATGACCAGTGACCTCGCATCCCGATCTCTAGGTTATTAATCAGACCTCGGCAGAGTGGTCACCATGATGTCGTGATCTTTGCACATCAACTGCAAAACGGCCGAAAGAAACACCTCTCCAGGCATTCCTAATATATAAATACTACCACAAAAAAAAAAAACGATTAAAAATCGCTTTATATTCCTGTAATTTTCTCTACCATCAAAAGAATAACAATAAAATAATAATAAAATAAAAAAAAATAATAATAATTATGCGCTTCTCTATGCATGGATGAGTTACAAGTTGACAGGAACAGAGTTAACTTCAATCACCAGAAAGAAGAGAAAAAAATTATTTAAAACTGAAATTTGTTAACAAACCAGACAGAAATAATAAATTTCAATAACAATTCTTCTCAAGAACCTTTTTTTTATGGTTTAAAGAAAATGTCAAGAGATTTTTTTTTCCTCTTAATAAAACCATTTGTTCATGGACTGAAGATGTGAAAACTTGTTTTTTTGTCCACTGTTAAAATTATAGAGTATGTGAAGTCATTCATTTAGACTCTAGAGATTCAATAAAAAAAGAAAAAAAGAAAAGAAAAATCCAGTTTTTCTGTATGTAAAAAAAAGAGATATGTCTAAATCAGTTAATTAAAAAAAAAAAAAAAAAAAACTTTAAATTGTTAGCTAGTAAATTTACCAGTTAAATTATTGTTAAAAGTTATATATATATATCTACACTTTATTGTAATTTTTAAGACAGTAAATAATTTAAAGCCTAAATAACTTTATTTTTTATTAATTATATTCATTAAGATACATTAAATACATTAAAAAAACATTTTAATACATGAAAGAAGTAATGTTATGAAGTAAAATAAATGTTTACGAGGACTAAATAAAGAAAATTTTAATAATAGGAGGAAAAAAAACCTATAAGAGAAAGAAGATATGAGGCTACTTTTAGTGTAAAAGTATATAAAACTAACCTTTTCCATATATATTTTTCCCAATATACAAATTTGAACTTTTAAAAAGTATTAGTAATTTTAACATGAAAAAATCATAAATATTAAATTATTATAATTTAATTTATAACTTCCTGAACACTGCATGGAATATATGATTAAGTGGTAAGAAGGTTTTTTGGCTTTCTAAAACTGTTTAGTAAAACTTGTTCTATAAGATAAATCATATCATAAAAGTTTCACTAACTCCAGGCAGGTGGGATGAATGTAAATGTAGCTTTCAACTATTGGACATTTGACATTTACTCATTGATTTAAAAAAAAAAAAAAAAAATC